>NC_138769.1:438947824-439225324 GCF_965119305.1 Pelophylax lessonae
CACTCTTCTCTCACTCCTCTCCCTGCACTCTTCTCTCACTCCTCTCCTTCTTCTGTCACTCCTCTCCCTCCATTCCTCTCTCACTCCCTCTCCTTCCTCTCTTCTCTCACTCCTCTCCCTCCACTCTCTCTCACTCCTCTCCTTCCACTCTTCTCTCACTCCTCTCCTTCCACTCTTCTCTCACTCCTCTCCTTCCTCTCTTCTCTCACTCCTCTCCACTCTTCTCTCACTCCTCTCCCTGCACTCTTCTCTCACTCCTCTCCCTCCATCTCTTCTGTCACTCCTCTCCCTCCATTCCTCTCTCACTCCTCTCCTTCCTCTCTCTCTCTCACTCCTCTCCCTCCACTCCTCTCTCACTCCTCTCCTTCCACTCTTCTCTCACTCCTCTCCTTCCACTCTTCTCTCACTCCTCTCCTTCCTCTCTTCTCTCACTCCTCTCCACTCTTCTCTCACTCCTCTCCCTCCACTCTTCTGTCACTCCTCTCCCTCCACTCTTCTGTCACTCCTCTCCCTCCACTCTTCTGTCACTCCTCTCCATCCTCTCTTCTCTCACTCCTCTCCCTCCACTCCTCTCTCACTCCTCTCCCTCCACTCTTCTCTCACTCCTCTCCCTCCACTCTTCTCTCACTCCTCTCCTTCCACTCTTCTGTCACTCCTCTCCTCCACTCTTCTGTCACTCCTCTCCCTCCACTCTTCTCTCACTCCTCTCCCTCCACTCTTCTGTCACTCCTCTCCCTCCACTCTTCTGTCACTCCTCTCCATCCACTCTTCTCTCACTCCTCTCCCTCCACTCTTCTCTCACTCCTCTCCCTCCACTCTTCTCTCACTCCTCCTCCCTCCACTCTTCTCTCACTCCTCTCCCTCCACTCTTCTCTCACTCCTCTCCTTCCACTCTTCTGTCACTCCTCTCCTTCCACTCTTCTGTCACTCCTCTCCCTCCACTCTTCTCTCACTCCTCTCCTTCCACTCTTCTCTCACTCCTCTCCCTCCACTCTTCTCTCACTCCTCTCCCTCCACTCTTCTCTCACTCCTCTCCTCCACTCTTCTGTCACTCCTCTCCTTCCACTCTTCTGTCACTCCTCTCCTTCCACTCTTCTGTCACTCCTCTCCCTCCACTCTTCTGTCGCTCCTCTCCTTCCACTCTTCTCTCACTCCTCTCCACTCTTCTGTCACTCCTCTCCTTCCACTCTTCTGTCACTCCTCTCCTTCCACTCTTCTGTCACTCCTCTCCTTCCACTCTTCTGTCACTCCTCCTCTTCACTCCCTCCACTCTTCTGTCACTCCTCTCCTTCCTCTCTTCTGTCACTCCTCTCCCTCCACTCTTCTCTCACTCCTCTCCCTCCACTCTTCTGTTACTCCTCTGCTTCCACGCTTCTCTCACTCCTCTCCTTCCACTCTTCTGTCACTTCTCTCCTTCCACTCTCCTGTCACTCCTCTCCTTCCACTCTTCTGTCACTTCTCTCCCTCCACTCTTCTGTCACTCCTCTCCTTCCACTCTTCTGTCACTCCTCTCCACTCTTCTGTCACTCCTCTCCCTCCACTCTTCTGTCACTCCTCTCCTTCCACTCCTCTGTCACTCCTCTCCCTCCACTCTTCTGTTACTCCTCTCCTTCCACTCCTCTGTCACTCCTCTCCACTCCTCTGTCACTCCTCTCCCTCCACTCCTCTGTCACCCCTCTCCTTCCACTCTTCTCTCACTCCTCTCCCTCCACTCTTTTGTCACTTCTCTCCCTCCACTCTTCTGTCACTTCTCTCTCTCCACTCTTCTGTCACTCCTCTCCACTCTTCTGTCACTCCTCTCATTCCACTCCTCTCTCACTCCTCTCCCTCCACTCCTCTCTCACTCCTCTCCTTCCACTCCTCTCTCACTCCTCTCCCTCCACTCTTCTCTCACTCCTCTCCTTCTTCTGTCACTCCTCTCCCTCCATTCCTCTCTCACTCCTCTCCTTCCTCTCTTCTCTCACTCCTCTCCCTCCACTCCTCTCTCACTCCTCTCCTTCCACTCTTCTCTCACTCCTCTCCTTCCACTCTTCTCTCACTCCTCTCCTTCCTCTCTTCTCTCACTCCTCTCCACTCTTCTCTCACTCCTCTCCCTCCACTCTTCTGTCACTCCTCTCCCTCCACTCTTCTGTCACTCCTCTCCCTCCACTCTTCTGTCACTCCTCTCCATCCTCTCTTCTCTCACTCCTCTCCCTCCACTCCTCTCTCACTCCTCTCCTTCCACTCTTCTCTCACTCCTCTCCTTCCACTCTTCTCTCACTCCTCTCCTTCCTCTCTTCTCTCACTCCTCTCCACTCTTCTCTCACTCCTCTCCCTCCACTCTTCTGTCACTCCTCTCCCTCCACTCTTCTGTCACTCCTCTCCCTCCACTCTTCTGTCACTCCTCTCCATCCTCTCTTCTCTCACTCCTCTCCCTCCACTCTTCTGTCACTCCTCTCCCTCCACTCTTCTGTCACTCCTCTCCCTCCACTCTTCTGTCACTCCTCTCCTTCCACTCTTCTGTCACTCCTCTCCTTCCACTCTTCTGTCACTCCTCTCCTTCCACTCTTCTCTCACTCCTCTCCCTCCACTCTTGTGTCACTCCTCTCCCTCCACTCTTCTGTCACTCCTCTCCATCCACTATTCTCTCACTCCTCTCCACTCTTCTCTCACTCCTCTCCCTCCACTCTTCTCTCACTCCTCTCCACTCTTCTCTCACTCCTCTCCCTCCACTCTTCTCTCACTCCTCTCCTTCCACTCTTCTGTCACTCCTCTCCTTCCACTCTTCTGTCACTCCTCTCCCTCCACTCTTCTCTCACTCCTCTCCTTCCACTCTTCTCTCACTCCTCTCCCTCCACTCTTCTCTCACTCCTCTCCCTCCACTCTTCTCTCACTCCTCTCCACTCTTCTGTCACTCCTCTCCTTCCACTCTTCTGTCACTCCTCTCCTTCCACTCTTCTGTCACTCCTCTCCCTCCACTCTTCTGTCGCTCCTCTCCTTCCACTCTTCTCTCACTCCTCTCCACTCTTCTGTCACTCCTCTCCTTCCACTCTTCTGTCACTCCTCTCCTCCCACTCTTCTGTCACTCCTCTCCCTCCACTCTTCTGTCACTCCTCTCCTTCCTCTCTTCTGTCACTCCTCTCCCTCCACTCTTCTCTCACTCCTCTCCCTCCACTCTTCTGTTACTCCTCTGCTTCCACGCTTCTCTCACTCCTCTCCTTCCACTCTTCTGTCACTTCTCTCCTTCCACTCTCCTGTCACTCCTCTCCTTCCACTCTTCTGTCACTTCTCTCCCTCCACTCTTCTGTCACTCCTCTCCTTCCACTCTTCTGTCACTCCTCTCCACTCTTCTGTCACTCCTCTCCCTCCACTCTTCTGTCACTCCTCTCCTTCCACTCCTCTGTCACTCCTCTCCCTCCACTCTTCTGTTACTCCTCTCCTTCCACTCCTCTGTCACTCCTCTCCACTCCTCTGTCACTCCTCTCCCTCCACTCCTCTGTCACCCCTCTCCTTCCACTCTTCTCTCACTCCTCTCCCTCCACTCTTTTGTCACTTCTCTCCCTCCACTCTTCTGTCACTTCTCTCTCTCCACTCTTCTGTCACTCCTCTCCACTCTTCTGTCACTCCTCTCATTCCACTCCTCTCTCACTCCTCTCCCTCCACTCCTCTCTCACTCCTCTCCTTCCACTCCTCTCTCACTCCTCTCCCTCCACTCTTCTCTCACTCCTCTCCTTCTTCTGTCACTCCTCTCCCTCCATTCCTCTCTCACTCCTCTCCTTCCTCTCTTCTCTCACTCCTCTCCCTCCACTCCTCTCTCACTCCTCTCCTTCCACTCTTCTCTCACTCCTCTCCTTCCACTCTTCTCTCACTCCTCTCCTTCCTCTCTTCTCTCACTCCTCTCCACTCTTCTCTCACTCCTCTCCCTCCACTCTTCTGTCACTCCTCTCCCTCCACTCTTCTGTCACTCCTCTCCCTCCACTCTTCTGTCACTCCTCTCCATCCTCTCTTCTCTCACTCCTCTCCCTCCACTCCTCTCTCACTCCTCTCCTTCCACTCTTCTCTCACTCCTCTCCTTCCACTCTTCTCTCACTCCTCTCCTTCCTCTCTTCTCTCACTCCTCTCCACTCTTCTCTCACTCCTCTCCCTCCACTCTTCTGTCACTCCTCTCCCTCCACTCTTCTGTCACTCCTCTCCCTCCACTCTTCTGTCACTCCTCTCCATCCTCTCTTCTCTCACTCCTCTCCCTCCACTCTTCTGTCACTCCTCTCCCTCCACTCTTCTGTCACTCCTCTCCCTCCACTCTTCTGTCACTCCTCTCCTTCCACTCTTCTGTCACTCCTCTCCTTCCACTCTTCTGTCACTCCTCTCCTTCCACTCTTCTCTCACTCCTCTCCCTCCACTCTTGTGTCACTCCTCTCCCTCCACTCTTCTGTCACTCCTCTCCATCCACTATTCTCTCACTCCTCTCCACTCTTCTCTCACTCCTCTCCCTCCACTCTTCTCTCACTCCTCTCCACTCTTCTCTCACTCCTCTCCCTCCACTCTTCTCTCACTCCTCTCCTTCCACTCTTCTGTCACTCCTCTCCTTCCACTCTTCTGTCACTCCTCTCCCTCCACTCTTCTCTCACTCCTCTCCTTCCACTCTTCTGTCACTCCTCTCCCTCCACTCTTCTCTCACTCCTCTCCCTCCACTCTTCTCTCACTCCTCTCCACTCTTCTGTCACTCCTCTCCTTCCACTCTTCTGTCACTCCTCTCCCTCCACTCTTCTGTCGCTCCTCTCCTTCCACTCTTCTCTCACTCCTCTCCACTCTTCTGTCACTCCTCTCCTTCCACTCTTCTGTCACTCCTCTCCTTCCACTCTTCTGTCACTCCTCTCCTTCCACTCTTCTGTCACTCCTCTCCCTCCACTCTTCTGTCACTCCTCTCCTTCCTCTCTTCTGTCACTCCTCTCCCTCCACTCTTCTCTCACTCCTCTCCCTCCACTCTTCTGTTACTCCTCTGCTTCCACTCTTCTCTCACTCCTCTCCTTCCACTCTTCTGTCAATTCTCTCCTTCCACTCTCCTGTCACTCCTCTCCTTCCACTCTTCTGTCACTTCTCTCCCTCCACTCTTCTGTCACTCCTCTCCTTCCACTCTTCTGTCACTCCTCTCCACTCTTCTGTCACTCCTCTCCCTCCACTCTTCTGTCACTCCTCTCCTTCCACTCCTCTGTCACTCCTCTCCCTCCACTCTTCTGTTACTCCTCTCCTTCCACTCCTCTGTCACTCCTCTCCACTCCTCTGTCACTCCTCTCCCTCCACTCTTCTGTCACTCCTCTCCCTCCACTCTTCTGTCACTTCTCTCCCTCCACTCCTCTGTCACTCCTCTCCTTCCACTCTTCTCTCACTCCTCTCCCTCCACTCTTCTGTCACTTCTCTCCCTCCACTCTTCTGTCACTTCTCTCTCTCCACTCTTCTGTCACTCCTCTCCACTCTTCTGTCACTCCTCTCATTCCACTCTTCTCTCACTCCTCTCCCTCCACTCTTCTGTCACTTCTCTCCCTCCACTCCTCTGTCACTCCTCTCCTTCCACTCTTCTGTCACTCCTCTCCCTCCACTCTTCTGTCACTTCTCTCCTTCCACTCTTCTGTCACTCCTCTCCACTCTTCTGTCACTCCTCTCCCTCCACTCTTCTGTCACTCCTCACCACTCTTCTGTCACTCCTCTCCCTCCACTCTTCTGTCACTTCTCTCCCTCCACTCTTCTGTCACTCCTCTCCTTCCACTCTTCTGTCACTTCTCTCCCTCCACTCTTCTGTCACTCCTCTCCTTCCACTCTTCTGTCACTCCTCTCCACTCTTCTGTCACTCCTCTCCCTCCACTCTTCTGTCACTCCTCTCCTTCCACTCCTCTGTCACTCCTCTCCCTCCACTCTTCTGTTACTCCTCTCCTTCCACTCCTCTGTCACTCCTCTCCACTCCTCTGTCACTCCTCTCCCTCCACTCTTCTGTCACTCCTCTCCCTCCACTCTTCTGTCACTTCTCTCCCTCCACTCCTCTGTCACTCCTCTCCTTCCACTCTTCTCTCACTCCTCTCCCTCCACTCTTCTGTCACTTCTCTCCCTCCACTCTTCTGTCACTTCTCTCTCTCCACTCTTCTGTCACTCCTCTCCACTCTTCTGTCACTCCTCTCATTCCACTCTTCTCTCACTCCTCTCCCTCCACTCTTCTGTCACTTCTCTCCCTCCACTCCTCTGTCACTCCTCTCCTTCCACTCTTCTGTCACTCCTCTCCCTCCACTCTTCTGTCACTTCTCTCCTTCCACTCTTCTGTCACTCCTCTCCACTCTTCTGTCACTCCTCTCCCTCCACTCTTCTGTCACTCCTCACCACTCTTCTGTCACTCCTCTCCCTCCACTCTTCTGTCACTTCTCTCCCTCCACTCTTCTGTCACTCTTCTCCCTCCAATCTTCTGTCACTCCTCTCCCTCCACTCTTCTGTCACTTCTCTCCTTCCACTCTTCTGTCACTCCTCTCCACTCTTCTGTCACTCCTCTCCCTCCACTCTTCTGTCACTCCTCACCACTCTTCTGTCACTCCTCTCCCTCCACTCTTCTGTCACTTCTCTCCCTCCACTCTTCTGTCACTCTTCTCCCTCCAATCTTCTGTCACTCCTCTCCCTCCACTCTTCTGTCACTTCTCTACTTCCACTCTTCTGTCACTCCTCTCCCTCCACTCTTCTGTCACTTCTCTCCCTCCACTCTTCTGTCACTTTTCTCTCTCCAATCTTCTGTCACTCCTCTCCCTCCACTCTTCTGTCACTCCTCTCATTCCACTCTTCTGTTACTTCTCTCTCTCCACTCTTCTCTCACTCCTCTCCACTCTTTTGTCACTCCTCTCCACTCTTCTGTCACTCCTCTCCCTCCACTCTTCTGTCACTCCTCACCACTCTTCTGTCACTCCTCTCCCTGCACTCTTCTGTCACTTCTCTCACTCCACTCTTCTGTCACTCCTCTCCCTCCACTCTTCAGTCACTCCTCTCCCTCCACTCTTCTGTTACTCCTCTCCCTCCACTCTTCTGTCACTCCTCACCACTCTTCTGTCACTCCTCTCCCTCCACTCTTCTGTCACTTCTCTCCCTCCACTCCTCTGTCACTCCTCTCCTTCCACTCTTCTCTCACTCCTCTCCCTCCACTCTTCTGTCACTCCTCTCCTTCCACTCTTCTGTCACTCCTCTCCCTCCACTCTTCTATCACTCCTCTCCCTCCACTCTTCTGTCACTTCTCTCCACTCTTCTCTTAGTCTTTTCTCTTCCAGTCATCTGTCACTCCCCTCCCTCCACTCTGCTGTCACTCCTCTTCGCTCTTCTCTTATTCTTTTCTCTTCTACTCTTCTGTCACTCCTCTCCCTCCACTCTTCTGTCACTCCTCTCCCTCCACTCTTCTGTCACTCCTCTCCCTCCACTCTTTTGTCACTCCGCTCCACTCTTCTCTTATTCTTTTCTCTTCCCGTCTTCTGTCGCTCCTCTCCCTCCACTCTTTTGTCACTCCTCTCCACTCTTTTCTTATTATTTTCTCTTCCAGTATTCTGTCACTCCACTCCACTCTTCTCTTAATTTATTCTCTTACAGTCTTCTGTCACTCCTCTCCTTCCACACTTCCCTTAGTCTTTTCTCTTCCAGTCTTCTGTCACTCCTTTCCCTCCACCCTTCTGTCACTCCTCTCCTTCCACTCTTCTCCCAGTCTTTTCTCTTTCACTCCTCTGTCATTCCTCTCTTCTCCACTCTTCTGTCACTCCTCTCCACTCATCTGTCACTCCTCTTCCTCCACTCTTCTGTCACTCCTCTCCACTCTTCTCTTAGTCTTTTCTCTTCCACTCTTCTTTTTTCTGCTCCCCCCCCCCCTCCTACTTCTCTTCTGTCATTCCTCTCTCATTTACTCTTCTTCTATCCATACTCTATTTCTTTTCTGTCTGTCCTGTCTCTATTTCTTCTCTTCCGTCTGTCTTCTCCCCACTATTTCTTTCATATTGGCCCTCTCCCCTCTACTTCTCCTCTGTCATTCTTTCCCCCTCTTGCTCTTTTCTGTCACTCCTTATAGCTCTTCTTCTCTTCTTTCTGTCCTGTCTCCTCTACTTCTCTTCTGTCAGTCCTCTCTCTTCCACCAGGATGCGTCTGCATCTCTTCTGTCAGTCATCTCCCTTTTTTTTCTCTTCTGCCAGTCCTATTTCCTATAATTCTTTTCTGTCCACCTCCTCACATCTACTTCTCATCTATCTGTGGGTACTCTATCATCTATCTGTCAGTCCTCTTTCCCCTACTTCTCTTCTGTCAGTCCTCACCCTTCCACCAGGATGTGTCTACATCTCTTCTGTCGGTCATCTCTGTTGTATTTCTTATCTGTCAGTCCTCTTCCCACAAATTCTTTTCTGTTCGTCCTCTCCCATCTACTTCTCTTCTGTAGGTCCTCTCCCATCCATTTCTCTTCTGTCGATCCTCTCCTCTCTACTTCTCTTATGTAAGCACTATCCCCTCTACTTCTTCTATGTCATCCCTCTCCCCTCTACTTCTCTTCTGTCAGTCTTCTTTCTTCTATTTATCTTATGTTGGCACACTCCCCTCTACCCCTCTACTTCTCTTATTTTGGCTTCTCTTCTTTTAGTTCTCTCCCCTCTACTTCTTTTCTTTCAGTCCTGTCCCTACTACTTATCTTCTGTCGGTTCTCTCGCCTTTATTTATTTATTTTTTTGATTCTCACCTCTCTACTTCTCTTCTGTTGGTCGTTACCCACCTTGTTCTTTTCTGTCAATGCTCTCGGCTCTACTTCTCTTCTGTCAATCCTCTCTCCTTTTCATTTTTTCTGTCAGTCATCTCCCTTCCATCAGGACCTGATTCTACTTCTCTTCTGTTGGTCCTCATCTTTTTATTTCTCTTCTGTTGGTTCTCTCCTTTTTACTACTTCTCTCTCAGCCCTCTACTTTCTACATCTGTCAGTCTTCTCTACTCCTCCTCTTTTAGTCCTCTCTTTTCTGCTTCTTTACTCTCAGTCCTCTCCCTTTTACTCCTCAGTCACCTCTCTCTCCACTACTTACCTTCTCTCAGTCTTGCCTCTACTTCTCTTCTATCAGTCTTCTCCCCTCTACTTCTCTTCTGTCAGTCCAAGCCCCTCTACTTCATTTTTGTGGTCTTTTCTCTCCTACTTCTCATCTGTCTGTCTTCTCTCCTCTCCTTTTCTTCTGTTAGTCCACTTCCTTTTACTTCTTTTATTTTGGTCCTCTCCCCTCTACTTCTTTTGTGTTGGTCCAATCCCTATTATTTCTCTTCTGTCAGTCCTCCATCCTCTATTTTTTTATGCCAGTTCTTTTCTCTCTACTTCTCCTCTCTTGGTCCTCCCCCCTCTTGTTTTCTTCTGTTGCTGCTCTCAACTCTACTTTGCTTTTCTCTCTCAATTCTTCTTTCTTCTGTCAGTCCTCTCTCATCTACTCTTTTTCTGTTGCTCCTTTCATTTCTACTTCTCTTCTCCCAGTTTTCTCCCCTCTAAGTTTCTTCTGTCTGTCCTCTCCTATTTACTTCTCTTCTGTCAGTCTTCTCCCCTCTACTCTTCTGTTGGTCTTCTCTCTTCTACTACTTTGCTCTAAGTCCTCTGCCCTCTACTTCTCCTCTACCAATCCTCTCCTCTCTACTTCTTTTCTGTCAGTCCTCCCCCCTCTACTTCTCTTCTGTCGGGCCCTGTCCTTTTTACTTCTCTTCTCTTTTTTAAGTCCTCTCCTTTCCACTTCTCTTCTGTCAGTCCTCTTCCTTCTACTGCTCTTTTTTCAATCCCCTCCTATCTGCTGCTCTTCTTCCAGTCCTCTCCCCTAAACCTCTTTTCTGTTGGTCCTCTCCTTCTATTCCTCTTTTGTCGGTCCTCTCATTTCTACTTCTTCTCTGTCAGACTTCTCTCCTGTACATTTCTTCTGTCGGTTCACTCATTTTTACTTCTCATTTTTTGGACATCTTCCCTCTCATCTGTTAATTGGCTCTTCTCTATTTTTCTTTTGTTGGTCCTCGTCACTTTATATCTCTTGTGTCAGGTGCTTTTCTCTTTTCCCCAGTGCTGCCAGTCTTCTTCCTTCTACTTCTTTTTTCAGTTCTCTCCCATCTACTTCTCCTCTGTCAGTCGTGTCTCCTTTACTTTTCTTCTGTTAGTCCACTCCCTTCTACTTCTTTTCTTTCGGTCCTCTCCCCTCTACTTCTTTTCTGTCGGCCCAATCTCTATTACTTCTCTTCTGTCTGTTCGCCATCCTATATTTCTTTTATGCCAGTTCTTTCCTCTCTACTTCCCTTCTGTTTTCCTCCCCCTTCTTGTTCTCTTCGGTTGCTTTTCTCATCTCTACTTCTCTACTGCCAATTCTATTTGCTCTAAGTCTCTTCTGTTAGTCCTCTCCTCTCTACTTCTCTTCTGTCAACCCTCTCCCTTCCACCAGGGTGCAATTCTACTTCTCTTCTGTTGGTCCTCACCCTTTTACTTCTATTCTGTTGATCATCTCCCATTTACTACTCTTCTCCCAGTCCTCTCCTTTCTACTTTTCTTCTGTCAGTCTTCTCCTTTTACTTCTCTTCTGCTAGTCCTCTCTCTTCTACTTTTCTCTAAGTCCTCTGCCCTTTACTTCTTTTCTTTTGGTACTCTCTTCTCTACTTCTCCTCAGTCTTCTTCTTTCCACTTCTCTTCTGTCAGTCCTCTTACTTCTACTCCTCTTTTTTTAGTCCCCTTTCATCTGCTGCTCTTCTTCCAGTCCTGTCCCCTAAACGTCTTTTCTGTTTGTCCTCTCGCTTCTATTCCTCTTTTGTTGGTCCTCTCTCCTCTACTTCTTCCCTGTCAGTCTTTTCTCCTCTACTTTTCTTCTTTCAGTTCTGTCCTTTCTACTTTTCATTTTTTGGTTATCTCCCCTCTACTTCTCATCTGTCAATTCGCTCTTCTCTACTTTTCTTCTGTTGGTCCACTTCACTCTACATTTCTTGTGTTTGTTCTCTTCCCTTTTCCCCAGTGCTGCCAGTCCTCTTCCTTCTGCTTCTTTAATATCAGTCCTCTCCTGTCTACGTCTCTCCTCTTTCAGTCCTCTCCCTTCTACTCAACATCTGTCAGTCCTTTCCCCTCGACTTTTTCATTTGTCACCAATACTTCTCCCCTGTAAGTCCTCCTCCCTCTATTTTACCTGTGTCTGTCATTGCTTCTCTGCTTTATCTTCTGTTAATTATTTTCCCCTCTACCTCTCTTCTGTCTGTCTGTCCCTTCTTCTATACTTCTCCTCTTTCAGTCCTTTCAACTTTACTTCTCTTCAGTCAGTCCTATCCATTGTACTTTTCTTTTGAGAGTTCTCTCCCATCTGCTTCTTCTTCTGATCATCCTCTCCCTCTACTTCTTTTATGTCAACCTTCTTCCTCTACTTCTTCTTTGTCTGTCCCTACCCCTCTACTTCTCTTCTGTCAGTCCTTTCCCTTCCACTTCCCTTCTTTCAATCTTCCCCACTCTCCTTTTCTCTACCAATCCTCTTTCCTCTTCTTCTCTTCCATCAGTCCTCTCTCCTCTACTTCTCTTCTGTCAGTCCTCCCCCCTCTACGTTTCTTCTGTCAGCCCTTTCTCCTCTATTTCTCTCCAGTCAGTCCTCTCCCCTCTGTTTCTCTTCTGTCAGTCCTCTCTCCTCCACTTATCTCCTGTCAGTCCTTCCCCTCTACTTCTCTCATGTCAGTCCACTCTTCTATACTTCTCTTCTGTCAGTCCTCTTCCATCTATTTCTTTTCTGTCAGTCCTTCCTCTTCTACTTCTCTTCTGTCAGTCCTTGTACTTGTACTTGTACTTCTCTTCTGTCAGTCCTCTCTCCTCTACGTCTCCCCCCCCCCGTCTTCTTTTGTCAGTCCTCTCTCCTGTACTTCTCTCCTGTCAGTCCTCTCTCCTCTACATCTCTCCTGTCAGCCCCCCCCCCTCCAGTCCTCTTTTGTCAGTCCTCTCTCTTGTACTTCTCTTCTGTCAGTCTCTCTCCTCTATTGCTCTCCTATCCGTCCCCCCAGTCCTCCTCTGTCAGTCCTCTCTCCTCTCATTCTCTCCTGTAAGTCCTCTTCCCTCTTCTTCTCTTCTGTCAGTCCTCTCTCCTCTACATCTCTCCTGTCAGCCCCACCCCCCCTCCAGTCCTCTTTTGTCAGTCCTCTCTCTTGTACTTCTCTTCTGTCAGTCTCTCTCCTCTATTGCTCTCCTATCCGCCCCTCCCCAGTCCTCCTCTGTCAGTCCTCTCTCCTCTCATTCTCTCCTGTAAGTCCTCTTCCCTCTTCTTCTCTTCTGTCAGTCCTCTCTACTGTACTTCTCTTCTGTCAGTCCTGTCTCCTCTCATTCTCTCCTTTAAGTCCTCTTCCCTCTTCTTCTTTTCTGTCAGTCCTCTCTACTGTGCTGCTGTTCCGTCATTCTTTTCTCCTCTAGTTCTCTTCTGTCAGCCTCCACCTCTCTACTTCACCTTTTATAGTCATCTCCTCTCTACTTCTCTTCTGTCACCTGGTGTATAATTTATGTCAGCATCGTTTTTAAGTCTAATCTCTACTCTACATGGCAGAAATGTACTTTTAGTCATTTTCAAAAGGTTCAGATACTTTATTCAGAAGCACATAAACCTGTTCTATAATGTGTAATGATAACTAAAGAACAGCAAAATTGTCCATGGATTCAAATTCACCTTAAGTTAAATGACAAAGGATTACTACTTCTCTTCTGTCTGTCCTCCCCCTTCTGCTTATCGTCTGTCAGTCCTCTTCCTTCTACTTCCAGTGGGAGTGTGTATGCCACAGCCAAATATCCATCCACACTGCCAGATGATTCTTCTCTGGACACCACAGAGAATTAATGAAGGAGCACATTAGCAGCATGAATATGAGCTAAAAGATTTATTAGGAAAAGTTATGGAACCATGCCCAAACTTTTACTGTAGTCTAAACATCATGTATTCTTACTGCAGGCTACATGATACAAATACAGTATATCTGTATTGCATCCTTTAGGGCAGTTTAAGAAACCACTAGAGGGTAGGCATGAATAACCTTTTTCAACTGTAAACTAAAAACTGAACTCCAAGCAAAAGGCTGCCTTTAAAAAAAAAAAAAAAAAAAAAAAAAAAAAAAGATAGCCCTAACTGAATGAATATTGGTTTGCTAAATTACTGTAAGTCTTAAACAGTTGTATTGTATTCTAGCTTTTTTTTTTTTTTTTTTTTGTTAATCCTTTCTTTTATCTCAGTGCTGCTGATCTTCTGTAGCACAAAGAAGATACGTATTTGGGAGTTGTTTACCTGCTAAAGGATTTGTATTTCTGTCCATCCAGTCCAGGGATTGACACAGCTCTGCCACATAGCATAGCCCTATCTAGCAGGACAGAAGACCTGATTTTTCTCTGCTGCAGTTTTGCAACACTAATAGCTTTGGCATGCAGCCATTGCCCAGTTTATTATACAGTTTCAGCAGACAAAGAGTGCTAGCTACTCAGGCTTCTATAAACTGCAGCAGTCTGTGAACACTTACATAATAAAATAAAAAAAGTCATAGCATGTTACGACTGTGACCATCTCCAACTGTTATCCTAAATACAGCTGTCACTGGAAGTCTCGGCTACTGCTGAGCTTGCTTTTGAACGCCCCTGATTCTTTGTTCCTCATATTTCATCTCGCCTTTAAAATCCTTATTGCCAACATGAGGTAAGCTGAGACATTAGAAAATCCAAGAAAAGACTGCTTACTTACATTTCTCAAAAGTTACTTTGTCTTACTTTGTTGCAAGCTCCGTCATCTATGCTCTGCCGCCCCCTACTGACTAAAATCAAGAGCCACTGTGTATTATTGCATAGAGAGTATCGGTGACATTTATGGAATGAATGTACTTATGTGTTCATTATTTGCGACAGAGCGACTATTAGTTTATATTTTTTAAAAAGATAAAATTCCTTACCAAATGAATGTTAGTCTGCCACAATATTAGGCACCATAAACAATATTCTGTTATTTTTAAGTATTTCTTGTTCACTTTTTTCATTCCTCATTACATCTCAGTGCTTCTGATCTCCTGTAGCCTCTTTGCAGACATCTCCTGTCTATATGCATTTACTGCAGGGGCTACAAAGCATTTCTCAAAGCCGTTTTCCTGATGTGACAGCTGGCAGACAGGGACAGAGCATTGTCACTCCATAATTGGATGTGCCTGCACAAGGTCCTTCATGACAGTATCTCCATGTATTATTTTAATGAAAGCTGCAGATTTAAAGAAAATATTAAAAATGACTGTAGCACTGTCCCCGTAGGGCTTGCTGCATAATGACTTCTCAGGCCTCCTCTGATTACCAGCACAAAGTCACTTAGGGAACATTTCACACATCCCTCCTTACTCCCGATGGCTCATCACACAATAAACAGTCCAGGGGTATTGGTTTTTATAGTTCATTTTGGAACTTGGATGGGAGAAGGGAATAGTGGGATACTCCAACTGTAACTATTCACAATGGATAAGAACAACTCTCACTTGGCCTCGCCAGATTGCTTGTGGAAGCAGCTACACTGCTTAATCCATACTGCTACATGTATGGAAGGTTAAAGTCTCCTTGCTCTTTTCTCTCCAGCAATAGACTTGGTGAATCTACATTATCTTACTAGCATTCCCTTTACTGACACCCGTCCACTGACTCTTCTAGCTTCGGGGGTGGCCCCCCTCAGGTCAGGCCCCTTGACACAGATCTGTACTCACTGAACTGCATAATCAGATCCTCCAGTGTTTTCCCTTTCAGTCAGCTTCACTGGACCTCTGGGTTCAGCTCCTCACTGGCACTCTCTAGGCCCTCGGGTCGACTACCTGAGACCGCATGGCACCTCTAACAGAGGAGGAGACAGCCACCCCCTCTCTCAGGGATTCCGCTATCCAGCCGAAAGACCCCAAGCACATGTGGTATTGGCTTTTATACAGTATCCCAGCATGCACCAAAACACTTTTCTGCTGCCAAATTACCAGGGCTGTATCAAACGCCTGTGCACTCATTTGTCAGGTTTCCTCCCACTGTCCAATATGCCTCCCTATTGGACCAGTGTAAAGCACTCTGCAGACAAAACTAGTTGCACCTGAGCACAATGAGCAGACCTCACTAACAGATCCTGCTCTCTGGTAGGCAGAGAACAATATAGATTTACCTGCAATCCCTCTGGTAAGCAGACAGGACTCAAAACTATACTTTCTCACTAGCACCTACCTAGGAGGGTGTTACATTACCCTAACATATTAAAGCTTATATGAGGATTTTACTGATTGAGCTTTTCTTAACGATTCTGCAAAGTGCTATGCCTGTCTGAATTGGGACTGCAACATTGTGGCGAACAAATTGAACTCCTTGGGAACTTTTTTGGGAACCAGTGACATTATTACAGTGATCATTGCTAAAAATATGCACTGTTACTGTACTAATGACACTGGCAGGGAAGGGGTTAACATCAGGGGCGATCAAAGGGTTAACTGTGTGCCTAGCTGATGCTTGCTAACTGTGTGGGGGTTGCTCTGATTGGATGAAGACAGAGATCAGTGTTCCTGCTAGATCTCTCTTCTCCCCTGTCAGAATGGCAATCTGCCTTGTTTACATAGGCAGATCACTGTTCTGCCTCTCTGGGGAATGATCGCGGATGGCCTGGCGGACATCAGGTCCACCGGAATCAAAGATTGGCATCCCCTGTGTCCAGTCAGTGTGCAATCACGCCTTCAGCAGCGTGCGCACCGCCTAGTATCTATTGCACACTATGAGGTATAGCTACAGTAGTAAAAGTGCAGTAGGCGGTCGGCAAGAGGTAAAAGTGGTTTCAAGGTGGTTCAAGGTTTTTTACCTTCATGCAATCTATGCATGAAGGTGAAAAGTCTTCTGTATGCAGCCCCCCCCCCCCCCCCATACTCATCTGATCTCCCTCTCGATGTGCACGAGAGCTGAAATCCCCCTGGGTCTCTCATTCCTCATTGGCTAAGACAGCAGTGGAAGCCATTGGCTCCTGCTACTGTCAATCACAGCCAATGAGGAGAGCGGAGGAAGGGGGGCAAGATGCAACTCTGTGTGTCTTTTGGACGAATAGATCGGGGCTCGGGAGCAAGCACAAGCCAGTACCCCCAGAGCAAGTGGCTTGCTATTGGGGGCACTGGCGCTCCTAGCTCCTCCTCTTCAGCCAGTGCTCCCAATAGCAAGCCATTTGCTCAAAATACAAAATATTTATAGCCAATATTTTATATTTACCTAACAAAAAGCAAAAAAGTAAAGCAAAAAGTAAAATAGATGATTACTTAAGAGGCTTATATTGAATTTTCTTTCTTGGGTTTGCAGCATTCCATTTTGTATGCCAACTTGATGACACTGTACCATGGTCAGGTCTGTTCAGGAGATGAAAAAATAATCTACTATGTGGGATTGGTGTCTACAGCATGCAAGGGTGAAAGGCTAATAGCATAATATTTTGTATTTAAAACCATATTTTTCTAAGTTTTGGATAGAGTGGGGAAGGATCAACACTCCAGTCAGGTTTTACTGCCTTGGGAGGCTCCCTCTAATGGAGCCCCAAAACCTGACAGGGGCTCTAACCTCTCCCTATTCTTAACAAAGCTAAAGTGCAAACAAGGTTTGGGTATATACACATTAACTACACCCCTTACTGAAGAATTAAACAAGTGTACCTATTGGAGCCTAAACGCTGTACTTACCATATGTAGCAAAGGCAAAATCCTGTTGCCAAAAATAAAAATGGTTTCTAGCTTGTAACGAGTGATTTATCTTACCCCTTCATCAACTGCCACCCAGTCCTAAAACATGTAAAAGATGCCTCTGTAAAAGCAAAGTTACATTTTCCAGAGTGTTCTCTATGGCTTACTTTGAATAGCATCAGCAGGTACACAAAATATTTCTGATTAGTGTTCTTGTATCTTGCACTAATTAGCTTAGGGTTTTCAGTAAGTAATGTAGTGTAACACAGTAGCCCATGCAGAAGAAAAAATACGAGACCTGACGGGGTGGATTTTCAGCTAGTTTAAACCTTTTAGGTCTTACTAAGTTTATTAAACTGCAATTTTACAAAATGTGCTCCTTTTACAGAGAAATTGCCTTTTAATGGGATCCTGCATTCAATATATACATCAGCATAGGTAATTTACATGCATAAATTCCATGCGGCAAACTGCGCTGATGAGTGTTAAACAACTTTAGTTCAAAAAATAAACATAATCAAAGCAGCCATAATGTTGCTTGTTCAGCGTGATCAAAATAGAAAGTAGTATAGAAAATCAGTGAGACGCACATCCCTCCATATACTGACTTGTGAGTGGCTGCCACACAAGTTGTAATTATGCCAGCGCTTGAAGTATTACTTTGAATTTCCAAATCTATTTTTAGATTTTTGTTATAATAACATTCATTAATGTACAGGGAAAAGAAAAGGTCAGTTCATCCAGCATGGATCTCCCTGCCATAGCTGTGGCTCTGTTCATGCCCACCTTGGAGTTTTGGGTTTTTTACTCATTCTACTTCTATCTCCATAGGTAAAGGCCATGGCAAATAAAGCTGTGGCTCTGTTCATGCCCACCTTGGAGTTTTGGGTTTTTTACTCCTTCCACTTCTATCTCCATAGGTAAAGGCCATGGCAAATAAAGCTGTGGCTCTTTGTTCATGCCCACCTTGGAGTTTTGGGTTTTTTACTCCTTCCACTTCTATCTCCATAGGTAAAGGCCATGGCAAATAAAGCTGTGGCTTTGTTCATGCCCACCTTGGAGTTTTGGGTTTTTTACTCATTCTACTTCTATCTCCATAGGTAAAGGAAAGGGCAAATAAAGCTGTGGCTCTGTTCATGCCCAACTTGGAGTTTTGGTTTTTTATATTCCTACTTCTATCTCCATAGGTAAAGACCATGACAAATAAAGCTGGGGCTCTGTTCATGCCCACCTTAGAGGTTTTTTATGCTCCTTCTACTTCTATCTCCATAGGTAAAGGCCATGGCATATAAAGCTGTGGCTCTGTTCATGCTGGCCTTGGAGTTTTGGGTTTTTTACTCATTCTACTTCTATCTCCATAGGTAAAGGCCATGGCAAATAAAGCTGTGGCTCTTTGTTCGTGCCCACCTTGGAGTTTTGGGTTTTTTACTCCTTCTACTTCTCTCTCCATAGGTAAAGGCCATGGCAAATAAAGTTTTGGCTCTGTTCATGCTTACCTTGGGGTTTTGTTGTTTTTTTTTTTTTTTTTTTTTACTCCTTCTACTTTTATCTCCATAGGTAAAGGCCATGGCAAATAAAGCTGTGGCTCTGTTCATGCCCACCTTGGAGTTTTGGGTTTTTTACTCCTTCCACTTCTATCTCCATAGGTAAAGGCCATGGCAAATAAAGCTGTGGCTCTTTGTTCATGCCCACCTTGGAGTTTTGGGTTTTTTACTCCTTCCACTTCTATCTCCATAGGTAAAGGCCATGGCAAATAAAGCTGTGGCTCTGTTCATGCCCACCTTGGAGTTTTGGGTTTTTTACTCCTTCCACTTCTATCTCCATAGGTAAAGGCCATGGCAAATAAAGCTGTGGCTCTTTGTTCATGCCCACCTTGGAGTTTTGGGTTTTTTACTCCTTCCACTTCTATCTCCATAGGTAAAGGCCATGGCAAATAAAGCTGTGGCTCTGTTCATGCTTACCTTGGAGTTTTGGGTTTTTTACTCCTTCCACTTCTATCTCCATAGGTAAAGGCCATGGCAAATAAAGCTGTTGCTCTGTTCATGCCCACCTTGGAGTTTTGGGTTTTTTACTCCTTCCACTTCTATCTCCATAGGTAAAGGCCATGACAAATAAAGCTGGGGCTATGTTCATGCTTACCTTGGAGTTTTAGTTTTTTTACTTCTTCTATTTCTACTGTATCTCCATAGGTAAAGGCCATGGCAAATAAAGCTGTGGCCTCATGGTATTGATGTGACCCCCTCCTTCATTTTTTTTTTTTACTCCTTTTTATTTTATTGGTTTTATATTATTCTCATGTTTATTCCTTTTTTATTTAGTAATGGGATTCTGGGTCAAAGGAAAAGAGTTTGTGGCTACTGTCGCTTGTTCTCCTTATCTTTGTACCAGTAAGGAAAGAAGTGAACTTCAGTTGCAATTACTGAGGGAAGAAAGGGTTAATCTACCTGCAGACTTGTGGTTGAGTTCATCCTGTGAATCCTGTGCAATATTGTGAATTACTGTCACAAGGGATGCTTACATTTCTTGTGACAGCAATAAAAGTGATCACAGAAAAAAAAATAAAGGTACTTTGTAAAAATAAAAAAAATACAATAAATTAAATAAGATTTTTTTTTTTTTTAAAGTGCCCCATCCCTTCGTGCATTTCAGAAGCGAACACATACGTAAGTCATGCCCGTAAATGTAAACAGTGTTCAAACCACAAATGTTAAGGTATTGCGGCGATTTTTAGAGCAAGAGCAGTAATTCTAGCACTAGGCTTCCTCTGTAACTCTAAACAGGTAGCCGTTAAAAATGTTTTAAAGTGCTGCATATGGAAATATTTAAGTACTGTAGTTTGTTGCCATTCCACGAGTGTGTTCAATTTTCTTTTTTTTTTTTATTCATGAAAGTGTATTTCTTCCAAACTTGCATTTGAAAGACCGCTGCACAAATACAGTGTGACATAAAATATTGCAACGCCATTTTATTCTCTAGGGTCTCTGCTAAAAATATATATATAATGTTCGGGGGTTCTAAGTAATTTTCTAGCAAAAAATATTGATTTTAACTCGTAAGCAATAAGTGTCAGAAAAAGGCTTAGGCATGACAGGGATATGGACAACCAAGACAACACCAAAAGAATAAAACACACTAAAAATCAAGGGCATTAAGAGAGATAAAAAGGCCTAGGGACCCAAGTGGTGAAAGCTATTTTACTGCTTGTTAAAAATATGTAAATAGTTTCATGTCCATAGTCAGAGCACAGGTGTATTTTAACTTTAATAGAAGGCAAAGTTTAAATGGGAAAGTAAGCTTTTGTGATCTGTTCTTTTACTTAAAGAGGAAAAAAAACAGCCACTAAAGCCTACATAATGCACTAGCTTTTGCTGGTATGCTATAAATCATATACAGTAATACATAAATCTTTACAAGCTGATTAATCCACTAATTTGTCCGACTGATAGAAAGCATTAGTCTTTGTGTAAAGGTTGGAACAATGTCAAATATCATGCCTCATAGTTTTAGGAAATATCCTTCATTAAAACATAAATACCTAATATACAATTAACAAGATATTATGTGCTATAATTAACATGTTGGTCTGACTCTCTCTATGTTTCTAACACAAGGATTAATGCACTAATTAATCCAACCACAGTGAGTAGAATGCTTTACCCTCCAAAGTTAATAGTGCAAATAATTAAACTGTGAGCATCATATATTTCTTAACACAAAATTGCATTGCTTAGTTGATTTTATCACTGGAAAGATTTTGGCTGAATTGTTAAAATAAGGAAGAAAGTATCTAATAAAAATTTAATTAAATGATTCTTCTTTTTAAAGGATTTGTTACCCCAACATTTCATATTCCTGATATGTTCCTGCTGTACCATGTACTTGTATGCGAAAGTATCCTGTTTCTTTGTATTGCTTCATCTGTGTGAAATCCCTGGTGATCCTGCCAGTCCTCCTACTTTCCTATTAAAATCTGACCACACTAAGCAGAAGAGCACAACGTAGTCAGTTCTCTAGCTGTGCTGGGAACTCAGCCTGCTCTCCTCCAATGATCAGGCTTGTCCTGAAACGCCCTTGCCATCCTTGACCTTTTTCCCATGCATGAGGTTGGTTGGAAAACTGATGTTTTACATATTAATTCTGAGGTGTAAGGCTGATTGATTGATTTCATAATTCACCCAATGCTGGACCTGGTTACTGAAGGTTCCTACCTGCTGGCTGATTGGAATCACGGATGTTCCTATTTACCATCCAGGAGATGCAAGGTTGAGTGATCCTTCAAATCACCCACTGCTGTATTTGACCACTGAAGGTCCATACCTGTCGGTTAGAGTCAGTGTGTGGTGGTGGCTTTATTTCACTACTCTGCAGTTTCCAAAACCTGGGTGGAAGTTCATGCTTCAAAACTTCTTGGATTATCTTTATGCATGTTGGACTTTGATGAACATTTTTCATACTATTGTGTTTTACTTTAACTAACACTGGTTGTGTGTTTATTTTATTGTATTTTTTCCCAGTTTTTAAGCTAGCTGCTGGTGCTTAGCAGGGTGTGCAGGTTTATTTGCATTCATACCTCCTTACTACTGCTAGAATAAAGCAGCTGTAGCACCCCTAAGTGTATGCTAGAAGTAGTGTTAGAGTTTACAGTAGGTAAAGTAGTCTAGTTTAGCTCAAGGCTTAGCTCAAGGCTAAGCCTGAGCTATGGAATCTGGGTCAGAGTTCAATGAGTCAGGGCTGAATGACATCCTGACAGCAAGTCTGGTGCCTCCCCCCTTTTTCTGGGACATTGGAGAATGTTCTAGAGCTAGCGGGTGGAGGTTCCCACATGGAAGAAAAATATATTTTAAATATATTTTAAAAAAACATTCTTAATTTTTTTTTCCCAAATATATTTGAAATGTATTTAAAATGCTACAATTTTGGCCATATTCAATATATTTCAAAAAAAATTTCCCTAAATATATTGGAAATATATTTTTCTTCCATATGGGTTTGGAGGAGCTGCCTTGAATATTTATGAGGCCTCCAGTAGTGGGCTGGCAGGGGGCAGAGCCTACCTCATAAATAGACATGAGTCAAGCCAGCAGGCAGTTGGGTGGAAGATAAGAGATACAGTGCTCGGGAGGCTGTCGGTGACCCTCAGGGTTACCCTACTCTGAGGGGGGGTGCTGGAAGCATCCTGCCATAACAAACAGGAGGAAGCCCTTCCTGGAGGCACAGGAGAAAGAGAGAGAACAGAGTGAGTAATGAGCACTGTTGAGAACTAACGGTGGAGGAGACTGCCACATGTAGCTGGTCTCCCTGAAGACAGTGGTGTGCTTAAATCTTCATCCTTCCTTGAGAGATCTCCTGAGAGTTGGCTGGGTGGGCTGGTGAGGAGTCACAATCAGGTGGACTGGAGTGGAGAATTAGCCTGGAGGGCTAGTGAAAGGGCAGCTGCAGCCAGGTGGATTGGCAGTGCCTGAAGAGGTGGTGCTGGGATCAGCTGCACTACAAGGGGCTATGAGTCCCTGCCTGTAAAAGACTATTGCTGCAATCTGACTGGGAGCCTGTCAGATTAATATACAGTGATTCAGCTGGAACAAACAAGTGTGTGCAGGAGGAGAGTGAAGGAGACTGTATATTGCAAAGTGTGTCCCTGAAGAGTTCTTTTAGAGCCAAGTGGGCATCCCATAACCTCCCATCCCTATCCAAGTTGAAACCCCTAATAAAACAAAAAAAACAAAGTCATGGACTGTTCGCTGTCTCTGGAGGGGGCTTGTGAAGGCTTGGTGTGCCTGGCTGTGCAGGAGTGGGGAATCCCTAACTTCAGCAACTCCCACGGGAGTAGTGCTACACATCCATATTGCTTTTTGTGGTCTACTTAGTTAAATCAATTTTGCTATTTTTCATTTCTACTTGTACTTTGAACATTTTTTACAACCTGTCAATGAAAATAAATATCTGGCTACAAAACCCTTAAAAGATGGTATAACACCACTCAAAGTCTCAATGAAATTTCTCTCTTTGGATCTTCCCAATTGACCCACAAATACTGGAAGTATTTCTCCTTTATTTCATCTCAATAACTTTACAGGTGCAGATTTTTCCATATGAATCATTCAGTGAAATTGCTAGGGTAGTGAGTTCTAGATACCGCTTCTGTTGGTATAAAACCTCCCAACCCTATGCTTTTCCTGGTAAAGCACTCCATCATCTTTGCAAATAAATGTGTGTCCTATGTTGGACTGGAGCTTGCACCTACCATTTAAAAAATAGTTTTTCCAAGGCCATTCTTTTTCCATTTCTCTTTCTTAATAAAATATCTACCTTACCCTTCTACCCACCCCATGTCTAGTCTTGTCATAGTTTCTTTACACAAATCTGTCAGTCTCAGGAATGCTGCAAACAGATTTTGTGATCTACAGATTATGTACACTATTCTAATATATAATGTCTGGTATGCAGCAGTTCTTAAAATATGACTGGGAGTCGTGAAGGATATCTGTCTCTCATTCTCACTGGACATGTTTCTAACTGCTCTCTAATTTCACTGGATGATACACTGATGGCTCCATAAAAAATTAATGAGATCATCTGAGATTTATGTTGGATATTTCTACTTGCATTGACGGGTCATTTGCTTGAATTTTACTTTGGTAATATGTTTTTTTACAGGGCTCATTTAGACATTTTCTAGTAGCTGATTTACTAAAGTTGTATTTTGTGGCAACCTGTGTTCACTTGAAATAGCCAGTCAGTTTTAGGGGAATATGCACATAACCTGTATTTATGGAATTTAAATCAAGTCTCATGGCCCTGCAAAGTATAAGTTTGATGGTGTTACAAAAAAGGTAACTTATGTAGCCACAGCCAACTGAATTTGGTGGACTTGCTTGCAGAAGAAATTTTTTTACCTAAGGTAAAAATCTTGTGCCTTTAGAACCACTTTAACCATAAGAATCGGTTATTAAACACACACTCACCTGTCCAACGGTCCAGCGATGCGGCCGCCCGAATCATCGCTCTTCTCCCTCTCTGTCTGCGGCGCCGGCATCACTGGTGTGGGCACCCGGCTGTGACAGTTTTCGGTTTCACAGCCTGGTACGCACTGCGCATGTGTGAGTTGCGCTACACGTCGTGATTGGCCGGCAATCTTCTGGGACCTCTGACATGTCCCAGAAGATTGCAGGGAGGGAGGGGGAGAGGAGAGCTTCCGCTCAGGGCGCCGCGGCACTCCAAGCGGAAGTGGGAGCGGGTGCCTGTCAAAACTAGGTACCCGCTCCCCCCCCCCCCCCCAAAAAAAAAATTACATGCCAAATGTGGCATGTCAGGGGGTTAAAACTGCCTAAAGCGGAAGTTCCACTTTTGGGTGGAACTCCGCTTTAAGAAAGTTAACTCAATTATGCTTTCAAAAACAATTTTAGAAATACAACAATCTTTGAAGAAACCTTCTTAAAAAAAAACTGATTATCCTGCCTAGATCATTATAGAGGTATTGGTCTGCAAACCAGAGCTTTTAGAGTTCTAATATTATGTTCTTCATGAGATACCAAGACAGTATTATAGCCACTCAGGCTTCAACCACCTCTGCCATTTTCTCTTTCTACTTTTTAAATTGTCTTAGGCAAAAACAAAGCCATTTGTTCCCTTTATTAAAACATATTTTTTTTTTTTACACCTTTGTACTTTCTGTAACTTTAACCCCCTGTATGAAGACTATACCAAATGTCATAGTTTTATGATCTTTTTTCCCCCAATAAAACCTATTGAAAATAAATATCAGTTTGGATAGAGTGACACTTGAACATCTGCTACACTGAATCTTATTTAAAGCTCAATAAAAATATTAATGTATCACATGTGCTGATGCATTACACTGAAATATTTGCTGACTCTGCAACATATAGTATTTTATCTTTCTGTATTCTAATGACTTATACTTACTATTTTCTTAAATTCGGTAAAAACGTGATTGGGCTTAAAGTGAACCTGACATAAACCTGGGCAATTCAAGCTAAGTATTTAATTAAAAATATGAATAAAGCAAAATTTCAGGAATTCAGCCACTTTGTAAAAAGTGCAGACATACTATGAGTTACGTTTAACCTGGTGCATGGCACCCTCTGGACTTAAAGCTATTATTTATGTCTGACAGGTTTATTGCACTCCTGGAGGAGACACTGGGGCTCTGAGAGAAGTGAAGCACATACAGCAGCTATGCCTGTCCCTCCCTTCTGTTGCATATTCACAGGAGTCTTTGTATTTCATGAATGAGTTCACATAATACAAAGGATTATGTGGTTGGGCATGTGGAGGGAAGTGGGGGGGGGGGCATTGCAGTTGCAGCAACTCCACACTTGATGGAACTGAGACCAGCATGTCCAGCATCGGAATTCTGGAAACTATCTTCCTGGAGCACAATAATCCTGATGTGGATATAAATAAAGGGATAAGTCCACTAGATGGCTTGCACCTCTTTGGACATAACTCAAGGTATTCGTGCACTTTTTACAAAGTGACTGAATTCCTGGAGTTCAGCTTTAAACAGGGATTGCCTTTAGTCCCGGTTCACACTTCTGCGATGCGGGAACGCTGCGAATATGCAGCGAGTTCCTGCATCGCATCCACACCCCTAGCAGTTCACACTGCCATATGCGATGCACAGGGGGTGTCAATTAAAAGTTAACGACACCCCCAGTTGAGATCGCATATCGCAGTGCGATCTGCAAGTTCGCATAGAATCAGATCGCACTAGTGTGAACCACCATGCGATCCGATTCTGCTGCGGGTAAAAATAAAGGGTCATGTGAGTGTTTAGTGCGATTGTGGTGCGAATTCAGCCATACAAACTGTATGGCTGAAATTTGCACCGCACAGAGATTGCATGTCATTTAGGAGCAAAACTCCGAATTACATGCGATCTCTGTGATCCCACTAATGTGAATCGGCCCTTAGTGAAAAATCAAGATTTGCAGAAAACCTCACATGCTAACTGTATATCTCTGGATATACTGATTGTTTAAACATGTTGGTTGCTTTGAATAAGTGTAGCAACCTCACAGACATTTGCCATAATACCTGTTGTGTAGGTACTCAAAACTGTTTTGCTTTGTAAAACTCACATTTCCACCTGTTATTTAGCAGCAATTGTTAACTATTTCACACAGACTTGTTTCTGCCAATACAAGTCACCCTGTTCCTAACAGTAATGTAGCTCAATGAACTTTGGACCAGCCCAAGATGGCCACCAAAGTTTGCCTCTATGGCAAAGCTACAGAAAGGACGGACATATGTGCCAGCCTAGAGAGTGGATGTGACATATGAGTACAAGAGGAATGCTCTGCACAGCATAAGAGGAAAGACATTAAGAGAAGCTCCTGCAAGAGGGTAGCTGAGAGAGAGGATTTTTGCTTAAGATTCCTGTTGTTCAGTGCCAAGAGGACATTGAGGACAACTGACTACTGTATTGTAAATGCCACATGGTCTTTGAAAAACAGTTCCTGGTACTACAGTGACTGGCTCTCTAAAATCAAATGTTGCTGCCATACAATACCTGTCCATCTCATCAGGAGTGTATCGAATGTAGTGCATTGTCAAGGAAAGACCATTCAGCTGTATACATAGTATACATGTTGATGTACAAAAAGACTGTTCACTTTGGAAGGAAAGTTGCACTTTGAAGGGAATTTATCCCAGAGCTTAGTGAATGAGGTGAAGGCCTGGTAACTTCCATTATCCAATCATGGCCTGGTAACTTGGTAAATGCTTTTTTTAAATGTCTTTATTTCCTTGCACGTAATTGGGTATGTTTTGCAATGTGAAATTGCACCTCATTTATAAGTTGAAAAGTGCAACTTTCCTTGCAAAGTGAACAGCCTTATTGTCTTTAGTAAATCAACCCTAATTGCTCAATTCACTGCATTTATGTCTGGGAATAAAGTACTACTGTCTGGGAAAATACTGTTATCTTAGCTGGATAGGGGAAAATGAACTGCTATATCACCTTTGTTGATGTTCTATTGCTAGTATACTGATTGCACTTTTATTTATTGAATATGTTGCTCTATTTGCATTAAGCTTTTCTTTTATTCACTTTCAGAGTGTAGCTGCCTTTGAATGAAATTGCATGGTATTTATCTACTATTTTTTGTCTCCCTGTGTCAGGGATATTGAGGGTGTCCTCACATTTAGGTAGCAGCTGTACTCACTTTTCAAAGCCAACATCTACTGGTGTGCGAAATAAGGCTACTTATTTTTTTATCATATGCTTAGTTTGAACTGGTCAGTTTTTTAATGGGTTCATAATAAAGAAAAACTCTGGTGTTTTAATAAACACTGCTTTTTTCAAGGATCATCTGTCCAATCCAATGACGGAGTAAAGGGGTCCTTCCTTTTTCTTCTGGTGGTGGCAATTTTGGCCTACGAACCCCAGCGCAGATTGACCAAGAAGCAAAAGCAGAAAGTAAGAGTGGTCTGTATACCCACCAAGCAAAAGTTACTCTAGGCACCCCTACAAGAATTGATCTGGTCACTCCCTGTTGGAGCCCACCAAAATCTACAGGGGGGCACCGTTATGGTCGAACCCCGCAAGGATCCCATGATGTCAGGAGATTGGCTGGTGAGCTTTACCCTATCTAAGGTCCATCAAGGAAAAGTCTTGGTGCAATAACCTGGGGACAATGCCAATATCGCTGCTTAAACATGCCATCTTGGCTGACCTTTACCTTTTGCCTCACCACTGTATGTCTGAAGTCCAGCCAGGGGTGGAAGTGATCTGTTTCCCTCTAAAGGAAGCTGTGGTCTCCTGGCATGAAACCCAATACAGGTCCCTTCTAAAGCAGCTGGGTATTCCCTTCAAAGACTTTTCCCTACCCCAACAGAGACTGCTTCATCAGCTGCTGGAAAAACACTTGTTGGTGTTTGCCCCCAGTCCAGAGGATTATGGGTTCCCCCAAAACCATCGACCACCCCATACACATGGAGGATGCACTACCCATTGGAGAGCGGTACTGTCACATTACCCAAGCATTGTGCCATGCTTTGAGTGTAATGATCAAAGAAAGCTGCAGTCCATGGGCCTCCTGTCATCCTGGTGCGAAAGGATGGTTCTCTGTGGACTACCTGCTTCCCTGGGTCAAGGAATCACTGATTGACCTTGGACAAGCCAAGTTATTCTCCACACTGGATCTGCCCAGCAACTACTGGCAAGTCCCAGTGTGGGAGCAAGACCGCCTTTATCCTGCCCCTTGGGACTATTGGGACTTGGGATTATTCGAGTTTATTCAAATGCCTTTCGGCCTCAGTAACTCCCCCAGCACCTTCCAGTACTTAATGGAAAGAGACTTCACCTTTGAGACTGCGCTAGTTTACTTTGATTATATCATCATCTTTTCTAGGACATTTAAAGAACATTTCAAACAAGCACACCAGAGGAAGCAAGCTGGAGCCATACGGGGGGTCGGGCCGCCTTTCCCACCTACCCCAGTCTATGATTTGGTTTTGGAGGGGCCTGGCCCTGTGAAGAAGTGCCTACATTAAAATTTGCTGAGACCTTGTCTGCTGGGTTGGGATTGCCAGCAAACCTATCGATAGCCAGGAGGTATTTGATTTAGTAGATCTTCCCCTGGTGTGTGAAGCTGCACGTGACTGGTTTCTGCCACCTCTCATGCTCAAGTCTTCAGCCTCTCATAGACCCGAGCCATGTTGTTGGGATGCTGAGGATAGCATCTGTTAAAGAGGGGGGAGTGTACGCAGGTTCAGTCCACTTTCTCTACTGTAGGTGACGCTCTTCTGCAGCTTTTTTTTGCTAGAGACAAAGTCAAGAGGAAAATGATTCCTCTCTGGCTTCTTGGGTCACTGGGGAAGCTACCTGATTGGATGCTCTGCCCTGTGTGAATTTTGCAGCCATCTTGGGTCAGGCAGAGCTTATTAAAGGCCCTGGCTTCCAGGCTTAGCACACATTTTGGGAATGGGTGGAGTAGGGACAGGTTCTCTGCCTGGTAGGGACAGAACTAGTGGCAAGGAAATTTTCCTTATGAGGAGGAAATGCATAGGGCTCGCAACTTCTCTGGACATCTTTCTGCTTGGTCACGAGATCGCCAGGCCGGATTTTGCCTCTCTCAACAGACACTGTCAGTGCGGCGAAAAACCTGCTCCATAAATGCTGTTGGACATGTGAGTGTTCACAGTTAGGCTGTTTTCCCACTGGGTCTTTTTGTAAACTGTCTTTGCATTTTCTCATTACAAGTTTTTTCATTGCACTTTGACTGTTTGTTTTTGCCGCACTGTACCCCACCTTCATGCTAGCCTCATCTAGTGTTATATACAATGCCAAAAGAATGTATTAAAGTGGACCTAAACTCAGCTCTTTTCATCTACCAATATAGCCCCTCCACACAGTGACACAGTAGATAACAAGGCAGTGTAAAGCCCCGTACACACGTACCGATGGTCGGCTTACAAATGTTCCTCTTTTCTCCCCGGGACGTCGGTGTCTGCTGAAAAGTGCAAAGACAGCACAAGGACAGCACAAGAATTTTGTCCGCCGACTGCAGAAGTGATGTCATGTAATGGTTAACTTTCCCTGTGTTTTCTATTTTCTGAGCATGCCCAGTCTTGCAAATCTGCGGTCTGTCGGCCGAATTGTGTACTGACAGGCGAACAATCGTCCGTTCTGGTGTCGGCATACAAATATTTTCATGTTTGCACGAAAGACTTTTGTCCGCGGATTGTGCGCAGACATCTGTCGGAGGCACCATACTAACACGCGTACAATCGGCAGATCCTTCGTCCACCGACGTTTGTATGCCGACGATCGGTACGTGTGTACGGGCCTTAAGTGAGTAACAGGCAAAAGATATGTTGCAGGGAACCCAAAGCCAATACTAGCAAATAGTACTTTGCCCTTTGCCTGACTTCTTTTGTGCATAGACTCAACAATTTAGGTCCTTTTTAAAACAGAATTCCATAATGTAATTCTTCTAAAGGCTCCTCAACTCCCCTGGCATATAAAAAAAGATGTTGTCGAGCTGTTCTTACCCTCTCCATACCCCAGTGCTGTCCCCAGTGTCTTCCTTCATCCAGCACTAGTGTTCCTCCTTGGGCTGAGCAATCACCCTTATTCAACCCACTTACTGTGATCTGTACTTACAACAACACCCCCTGGAGGAACATCATCATGCAGCCAGGGCTGACAGTACTCCTGGGGTAAGCAGGGCACACACAGCATTACATATGTGCTTTTGTGTCCAATTGGAAGGAGATGCACTGTGATGTCACCAGACTGGCCAAGAACAATCCAGTGGGATCAAGTGTTTTCCTCCATCCAGCACTACGGGTCCCCCTTAGGCTGAACAACAATCACCATTATTTAACCCACTTACTGTGATCTGTACTTACGAAAACCCCCCTGATGGAACATCATCATGCAGCCAGGGCTGGCAGTACTCCTGGGCTAAGCAGGGCACACACAGCATTACATATGTGCTTCTGAGTCCAAGAGGAAGACGATGCCCTGTCATGTCACCAGACTGGCCAAGAAAAATCCAGGGGAATTCAGTAGGATCAAATGGTGTTCAAGCTCATGTGTTTAACAGTCACCATTTCCTAAGTCACTTATGACAGAAAAAGAAAAAACAACTCCAGTGGTATAGTTAAAAGTATATTCTAAATTGTTTTTTTATTCAAATTAAAAATAAGTTTACAATGCTCATGGAAATTAGAGACTATTAAAGTGAAGAAAATCAATATAGGTTTTTAGAGCAGTAATTCTAATGTGAATGTAAGGTGCAAGAGCCACTGTCCTCATTGAAACGAATGGCCTTTGATTTGTCTCTGGTGTCTACATAATGCAGCAATTCTACATTGGATAAATTATGGCAGCACTTGTAGAAAGCTAATTTGACAGAAATCACTGTCATTAAAAATATGTTACGATGGCTAAAAGGATGGGTTAAGAGCCATCTTGTGGTTCTTTGTAGAACTGCTTGCAGTACATACATTTTTTTTTTGCAATCATATACAGTATGCTTATTAGGCACTGCGTGTTAATAGTGGTATATTAAAATGAAGCCCTGGAATTTTTGTAAAAATTCACTTGCAGTACATTATAGTCTATGGCAGTAAAAATGTGCTGAAGTCCTGAAAAAGTAATACATGAACTACTTCTCAAATCGGATGAAACGAAATTATGCAGCGCTAGCTCAAATAAAGTGTTAAGTGCTGTGATATAAATACAATAATCAATATTTTATAAAGTGCACACTGTATGGTCAAATATAAAAAAGTGCTAAGTGCTTATAAATATCTGAGCAGTAACAAATAAATATATATAATAGTGTACAATAAACAAATAGGTGGTTAGAAATAGTCCAAATAAATATTCAGTGCTTGAAAAGAGTCCTTATAGTGATCCAATTAAGGTGCCAAGGTGCCAAATAATTAAGGTGCTTGCAGAGTGATATGGTGCCCCTCAAGGTTCCCCACTCACCAGATTGCAGATAATCATAGACCTTCAAAATTATTGCACATTGCCCAGGATCTTTACAGGACCAGAACTTCTCCTATGTAGCCTTGGAACTTTTTGGGTCAGCTTCCGCTTCCACCTTTCCAATTCTATGAATTTATTGAGCTCTACACCCTCAATAAATTCATAGAATTGGAAAGGTGGAAGCGGAAGCTGACCCAAAAAGTTCCAAGGCTACATAGGAGAAGTTCTGGTCCTGTAAAGATCCCGGGCAATGTGCAATAATTTTGAAGGTCTATGATTATCTGCAATCTGGTGAGTGGGGAACCTTGAGGGGCACCATATCACTCTGCAAGCACCTTAATTATTTGGCACCTTGGCACCTTAACCGGTTGCCGACCGCCGCACGACTATATACTGCGGCGGTCAGCCCCGGCCAGGCAGAGTGACGTATCGGTACGTCACTCGCCTGTCACTGACTTGCGAGCCTATAGCGAGCGGGCGCGCGCCCGCCGAGGCGCGCGCCCGCCGCGGCTCGTTCACAGGCAAGTCAGTGCGTGTGACCGGCGGACTCGATGTCCGCCGGCCACACTACGATCGCTCCTGTGAAGGGAGAAAGACAGAGCAGCTTGTGTAAACAAGCTGCCTGTCAGTTCTCCCTGTGTAAAAGTAAAGATCTGACCGTTCTACTATGTAGAACGGTTGATCTTTGCTTTTACACCAATAGCAATGTCCCTACACAGTAGAAAGCACGCCCCTAGGACACACTTAACCCCTCCCTTCCCAATAAAGTTAACCCCTTCCCTGCCAGTGTCATTTTTGCAGTAACAGTGCATATGTATAGCACTGATTACTGCAGTAATGTCACTGGTAACCCCAAAAGTGTCAAAAATGTCAGTCAAGGGTCCGATCTGTCCGCCGCAATGTCGCAGTACCGAAAAAAAAATCGCAGATCGCCGCCATTACGCGTTAAAAAAAAAAACACCAAAAATGACAAAAATCTTTCTCTTTGTTAGTAAACGCGATAACTTTTGCGCAAACCAATCAAAATACGCTTTTTGCGATTTTTTTTACCAAACATAGGTAGCATAAAACAAATTGGCCGAAAAATGTTAAAAAATTTTGATTTTTACTTTTTTTTTTGGGGAATTTCATATAAAAAAATGTGAAAAATATTGTTATTTTTGCAAAATTTACGCTCTTTTTTTGTTTATAGCGCGTGATCAAAAAATCGCACAGGTGATCAAATACCACCAAAAGAAAGCTCTGTTTGTGGGAAAAAAAGGACGTCAAATTCGTTTAGGTACAGCGTCGCACGACCGCGCAATTGTCCGTTAAAGTCACGCAGTAAAAAATCGCAAAAAAACCCCTGGTCCTTTAGCAGCCAAATCCTCCGGGGCTTAAGTGGTTAATTGGATCACTATAAGGACTCTTTTCAAGCACTGAATATTTATTTGGACTATTTCTAACCACCTATTTGTTTATTGTACACTATTATATATATTTATTTGTTACTGCTCAGATATTTATAAGCACTTAGCACTTTTTTATATTTGACCATACAGTGTGCACTTTATAAAATATTGATTATTGTATTTATATCACAGCACTTAACACTTTATTTGAGATAGCGCTGCATAATTTCGTTTCATCATATTTTCCTAAGACTTTCTTAGTGTCTGCAGCAGCTGCCCATTATTACATTCATCCATATTTAAATTTTCACGTTGTGTAGCGCGGGTTTAATTTTTGTTTTTTCACATTCTACTTCTCAAATCGCACTACTTGAAATCATACTTATTAAGACACTGCCAGGGAAACACATTAAATTCTACATAAGGTACGATTTGAAAATCGCATGTCGTACCTGAAGTCATACCAGTGTGACCTGGGGGGTACTGACGGAAGTCAAAATCCCTATATTTCCAAGAGTCATGATCAGGAGGAGGGGAGTGGCATGGAGTAGCGATTTGTATGTGTTAAAAAAAATACAGATTTTTAAATATTTTAATTTATTTAAAAAAAAAATCGAATTTTCACCACTTTTAGTTTGTGTTCAACCTCAAATAATAAAGGCAGAGGCATTTACACTTCCCTGTCCTATGTCTGGCTCATCTTATTATAAAAATCCAGGTCTAGGATTACAAAATAGAGAGACCCTAAATTTCAGCCAAAAACATAGGAAATCAAGAGGCTGTAGAATGGTTTTAAATGTGCTGGGATTTCCCAAGAGGCCCCATGTTTGAAGTGGAAGCATAATTTTGTAATAACTAAAAAAAATTAAACATATTTTTTTATAAATTCCCAGGGCTTTTTTTTCAGCTGGAACTTGGAGGAACTCAGTTACACCACCTTTGGCTCAGACCCTCCTTTCCTTGCTCACCGCTATCACTTGTAATGACAGGGTAGTGGTTGAGTTCCTGCACCTTTTTTTCTGAGAAAAAAAGCCCTGTAAATATCTATACCTGATATCAGCGTTCTGTAATCTATAATCATCAGGACTAAGAGGGGAAGAGGCGGCATGGCTCCATTGTATAGTTCAATCTATTGCCGAGGGATGACCTCTTCAGCGTGCTGCTTCTTCATCATTATCCAGTCACAGGCTGGGGCAGGCTGGCCAAGTTATATTGTCATTGCAGATGAGAAAAGCAAGATCACGAGCCTAATCATGTTCTCTGGCAGTGGTGCCTTTATCACAAGATCAGCTGAACAGAATTACAACATTTATGAAAGTTAATACAGATCACAAAAATATATTTAAGTAATATTTCTTTGTTTACCTTAAGTTCTAAAAGGATAATGGTAGATACATTTCCAAGGTACTGCTTGATTGAAATATTATGATTAATATGTACTGTGGGTATAGAAAAGAATCATCCCCCCTAATCACATTTTGTTGCTTAGCAGCCTGAAATAAAGACAGACACAGTTTTAGTTTTATCCAGCTGTATTTACTCGTGCGACTTATAACATCCAAGTGAAATATATAACACCAACATGTCAAAAACAGAATCACTGAGCTGGAAAAAGCATCTTCACCCTTATGCCAGTATTTTGTTGGACCACCTTTAACTTCAATTACAGCCTTTAGTCTGTTGGGATATGTCTTTACTAACTTTGCCCATCTAGACTTTGCAATATTTGCCCACTCTTCTTTGCAGAACTGCTCAGGTTCAGATAAATTTGATGGTGGCCATTTGTGAATTGCAGTCTTCAAGTCATTCCACAGATTTTCAAAGGGGTTTAGGTTAGGGGTCGACTGATATGTTTTTTCATTGTCAATACCGATATTTTGGTCATCACGTATCGGCCGATAGGGGCCGATATTTTCGTACAATTAACAAAAAAATTTTTTTTTTTTTTTTACTTGACAGGTACCCTTGTGGAGGGATCTGGGGGTCTAAAAGACCACAAACCCCTCCTCTGCACTTAAAAGCATTTAAAACGCCAAGTTTTTTTTAATCTGGTGCCAGTACCCGGAAGTGATGTCATGACATTACTTCCGGGTTTTTGCATGGAGACCCGATCAGAGCCGAATGCGGCTTTGATAGGGTCTTCGGCGGCCGTGCAGGCTGGTTGTCCGGGTATCCCGTGGGACGGGAGACATGGGCGAGCCGCATAAGATGGCGGGAGGGGGGGACGTCTCCTCCCACTCTTTGTAATGACAGCCGAGTGGCTTCTCAGCCGCATTGGTTGTCATTACAAGACAGCCGACCGTCGGCTATGGACGCTGGTACCGAGGTGATGTTTCTAGCTGCAGGCATCACTCCGGTACAAGCACTTTCCGAAATATCGGCAATATCGGTCACCTTGGTGGCCGATTCCGATATATCGGGGGAAAATGCATATCGGCCCTCGATATATCGGCTTTGCTGATAATCGGTCAATCCCTAGTTTAGGTCTGGGCTCTGACTAAACCATGCAAGGACATTCGCCTTTTTCTCCTTCAGCCACCGTGTGGTGGTCATTTGCTGCAGAGAAACACCCCTATAACAGAATATTACCACATCCATGCTTTACTTTAGGAATGGTGTTATTTGGATGGTGAGCTGTATTGGATTTTCACCAGATATTTAATTTGGGGTTCTGGCCAAATAATTAAATGTTAGTCTCATCTGACCAGAACGCCTTTTTCCATGTGGCCTCAGAATCTTTAAGGTGCGTTTAAGGTGGTCAGACGAGACTAAAATTGCAAATTTTCAACCAGACTATGTAACATGTAACTATTTTCAGAAACCCCAATATTACAGCTTCAATGAACAAAATAAATTTTGCATCTTAAAGTATCATTAAACCCACATCATAAAAAACTATCAGTAAATGGTGTATTATATGCTGTTCATGCTCTCTCAGTAACTATGAGATTGGTTTTCCGTATTCTGAAAAAAAAAAAAAAAAAAAAACGGTTGATCCTGCTGTTCTCTATCCCCCCCTTCTGTCCAAGTCCTCAGTGCTGCTAGGGATTTTGCAGACAATGGGGGTGGGATATGACATGTACAGTATCTCACAAAAGTGAGTACACCCCTCACATTTTTGTAAATATTTTATTATATCTTTTCATGTGACAACACTGAAGAAATTACACTTTGCTACAATGTAAAGTAGTGAGTGTACAGCTTGTATAACAGTGTAAATTTGCTGTCCCCTCAAAATAATTCAACATATGTCTAAACCGCTGGCAACAAAAGAGAGTACACCCCTAAGTGAACATGTCCAAATGGGGCCCAATTAGCCATTTTCCGTCCCTGGTGTCATGTGACTCGTTAGTGTTAGAAGGTCTCAGGTGTGAATGTGGAGCAGGTGTGTTAAATTAGGTGTTATCATTCTCACTCTCTCATTCTGGTCACTGGAAGTTCAACATGGCACCTCATGGCAAAGAACTCTCTGAGGATCTGAAAAAAAGAATTGTTGCTCTACATAAAGGTGACCTAGGCTATAAGAAGTTTGCCAAGACCCTGAAACTGAGCTGTAGCATGGTGGCCAAGACCATACAGCGATTTAACAGGACAGGTTCCACTCAGAATAGGCCTCGTCATGGTAGACCAAAGAAGTTGAGTGCACATAGAAAATTGTGGTAGGGGAGATAGCGGCTTTTTAAACAGACATTCGTTGGCACCACCCCCAGAGAGCAAAAATTGTGTGTAGAGGGTAAAGGCTCGTGCTGGTCTGCACGACAAGGTAATGCAGGCCAGCCACAGAGCCTGGGGGTTTAAATGTGCCACATATACTGAAAAAATATTTCCACACTTCCAAGCAATATTTAAAACAATGGATACAAATTTTATTAGTTTTTGTTTACAAAATAATACCAGAGAAAGGGAAAGACATACATATACAGTACAAAGATAGTATATTAATTATATTCATTACACTCCAGGAAGCCCAATGATAGGGGCTGTACAAAATAGAAGAGGAGCTGGAACTACGCGTTTGGCAGAGAATGCTTCTTCGGGCTCCAGCAAGTTAAGAACATTAATTTTTCTGAGAAGTAAATAGTATAATCCAGAGGTTGTCTTTGGGAAATAGATGTATGAGTGCTGCCAGCATTGCTGCAGAGATTATAGGGGTGGGAGGTCATCTTGTCAGTGCTCAGACCATACACTGCACACTGCATCAAATTGGTCTGCATGGCTGTTGTCCCAGAAGGAAGCCTTTTCTAAAGATGATGCACAAGGAAGCCCGCAAACAGTTTGCTGAAGACAAGCAGACTAATTGGTTCAGATGGTGTCAAGCGTGTGTGATGGCAATCAGATGAGGAGTTCAATGACAATTGTGTCCTGTCTACAGTCAAGCATGGTGGTGGGAGTGTCATGGTCTGGGGCTGCATGAGTGCTGCTAGCACTGGGGAGCTACAGTTCATTGAGGGAACCATGAATGCCAACATGTACTGTGGCATACTGAAGCAGAGCATGATCCCCTCCTTTCGGAGACTGGGCCACAGGGCAGTATTCCAACACAATAACAACCCAAAACACACCTCCAAGATGACCACTGCTTTGCTAAAGAAGCTGAGGATAAAGGTGATGGATTGGCCATGCATGTCTCCAGACCTAAACCCTATTGAGCATCTGTGGGGCATCCTCGAATGGAAGGTGGAGGAGCGCAAGGTCTCTAATTTGGACATTTCCACTTAGGGGTGTACTCACTTTTGTTTCCAGCAGTTTAGACATTAATGGCTGTGTGTTGAGGTATTTTGAGGGGACAGAAAATGTTCACTGTTTTACAAGCTGTACACTCATTACTTTACATTGTAGCAAAGTATAATTTCTTCAGTGTTGTCACATGAAAAGATATAATAAAATATTTACAAAAATGTGAGGGGTGCACTCACTTTTGCGAGATACTGTAGATTGATGGAGGCTTTACCTCCCTCTTATTCTAAGACAAAGGCTGGAGGGGTGTGACACAGTCTTTGACTGGCAGAAATCTGCCCACACCATGTTATTGCTAAAAAATAATAACAATTTGATTTCAAATATATATTTTTTATGACAATTTTAAAATGTTTATTGATATTAATTATTTATTTTTACTCTGTATCCCAAAGTTTTTTTTTTTGAACACGTGACCAGTAGCAGAGGACTAGAAGCTCCTCCTGCATATGTTTCCGTGCAGACAGGCTGGGAAAAAGCTGAGTCATGTGACAGCTGTTAGGAAAAAGGTACATAGATTTTTTTATTAAAAGAATGACAGTGCCATCATCCGTATACAGTAAAAAAAAGGGACAATATAAATTAAACAGTATGCGTTTATTATCACTTTAATAATTAAAAAACATTACAAGATGTAAAACTGGAGTTCCAAGATACAAATGCCGTACTGCTGGCATGCCCAATACTCTAGGACTGTGCAAACCCCTAGAAAAGGCTAAAAGTTAGAAAGTATCAAAACATAGTAAGTTTTTATTATATATTGACCTTACTGTTGTTTAGTAATTAGCAGCGAAAAAATGTAAACTACCTTCTGTTTAAACCCTGCCAACCCCATAGTGGAAAGTTGCAGAGTGTGAAGAGTTCTGATTTCTTGTAGATAGTGTTCTGAATAGTTATGTTAACATCCATTGGCATAACTTCTGCTCTAATAGCTTGGCCTAAATAGAGTTTGCAGTGTCTTGAGTAATTCACCCTTGGGGCTTCTACTTCTGCTGTTAAAGGAGATATGTTTCATTGACAACCAGTGAATCATGGGGACATTTTTAATTGTCTACCAAATGGGCACATTTCATTGACCACCAATATATTTAGTTGCCATTTTTCCCCCCACTTACCACCACTGTAGTCGTATTTTCCAAACAGTGCCTTTTGTATATTTGCATTACAGACTGTACAATTTTATCACAAAAAATGTCTACTTAGCTCCAAATGTTATGCACAATCTCTAATTATGTTCATATATTCAGGTGCTAATATAAAGGTGAATAGTTGTAAAAAAAAAAAAAAAGCACTAAAGTTATTTTTTATTTTTTTTACCATTTTGACCAGTTTGACCATTGACCATTGGTATATGCAAAAAAGTGTCCATGTATTGTTCATGGTTTGCTAGAAGAGTCTCTTTTGCTTGAATACATTTACTTTAAAAAAAAATGTTCCTTCATTGATTTCACAGAAAGTTGGGTAGGTTGCTTAAATTTGATTATCTGAGTGTCTCAAATCAACAGAAATCTGCATTATTTTAAAACAGATCAAGAGTTATAGCAAGTATGATTCATGAACTCATTGAACTTTTGTAAATAGAAAAGCATAGTAAACTCTTAATGCACATTAACTTGTACATGTTCCAGATGTAGGGGGACACAATAGCACACTTGTGTAAAGTGTAAGAAGAGAATAAGAAGCCCTTTGGGACTAGAGCTGATGTTGCGTTTTGACATTTGATCGGAGGATCTTGTGATGAGCTAATAAAGTTTGAGAGGGAAAGCAGAGAGTCCTGTCTAACACACACATGATAAGACAAACCCTATATATTCCATTATTTCTGCATTGTATTATCTGTTTTGTTGCGATAAGGTCACCACCAGTACGTCTTGCAGCTGCTATAACCACATTTCATGAGATTCAATTACAGCATTAAAACTGTTTATTGAGTTTCATGTCCACAGATCTGTTTTCTTGTGTGCCTATAGGGAAGCACAACAGAGCGTGTAAAATTAATTATGAAATGAAAACATTGTGCATGCATATAAGGATGTGAGGCACATTTCAGATAAAATGGCAGCTGTAACTTCACTGCATGTTCTGTTCAATTAAGGGTTCATTACTATTATGATTTATAATTGCTAGTTATTTTAAGGCCCTTGTGGAGTGAATTTGATTAGCTTCATGCATGTACACAAAATGTTGCTTGTGCAATGAAAACCAAATATAATGGCTTATTTACTCTATCCCTTTTATACAGTGGCATAGAGACTATTCATGCATATGTATTATTGCTTTAATACTGAAACTCGCTTAAAGGGGGGTCCCTGAAAGTAAGGGCTGTGTTTAATATAAAGCTCCAATGGGCGAGTTGTTAGAAAAGGCAGTATATGAAAGCTGAGCATGGGTTTTCTTACTTTTTCGATTTTCTCCCTTCTCTGGCTTCCACTGGACACTAGACACATGCACTACTGAAAGATTTGTTTTGTTTTGTTTTAGTTAATTTGTTTTTGTTATTTTCATTTATCGGATCATTCGTTATGATCAGTATTCGTTACTTCGAATCATTCGTTACTTTGGATGCATTAGTATTCGTTCCTTTCCATTCGTTTAGGTTCAGCATACGTTACTTCCAATCATTCGTTACTTCGGATACATTAGTATTCCTTCCGTTCCATTCATTTAGATTCAGCATTCGTTACTTCCAATCATTCGTTACTTCGGATGCATTAGTATTCCTTCCGTTCCATTAGTTTAGATTTAGCATTTGTTAGTTCGGATAATTTGTAACTTCAGATGCATTCATATTTGTTCCGTCCCATCTCTTTAGATGCAGCATTCGTTACTTTGGATAATTCATAACTTCGGATCCTTTCTTATTTGTTCCTGCTTGACTGAAAACCCTCTTTTGGTTGGGACTTTATGGCAACTATCTAAACAAATATTAATACAAGTAAGGCCAAAAAGGTCTATTCTTAAAAGTTTAATTTATTTTTTATTGTACAAAACACCATAACATCTTCAAATATGCAAAAATTGTATCAGAAAGATTACATCACATTGATTCATTTGCGTGGATACATATGGAATTATCCGTGGTATATGCTGAGTTGCAAGCCAGTGGTAAATTATTCCAACGCGTTTCAAAGTTTATTATGTATATATCTTCATCAGGGATTGCAATATCACTCTGAAAGGTACAACAAGCAATAAGCTACCATCTTTCCAAATACAATATAAAAAACAAACAATGAGTGAAAAACAAAAACAGAGGCAGCAAAAGAATCGCCACAGTAAAAGTATACAATATATATGCACATACAAAAGTGTGTACAGTGTCTCCCATCCCCATCCCAACCATACCTGCAGCTCCCACATTAGAAAAGCACTCCATCCATCACCACCAGATTGATGCAAGAGCCTAGCAAGAAACTAAGCCTCCTCATGGGGTAGATATCTATATAGAAAAGAATATTCGATAAACATATGTGTATACATACATATCACTATATATGCTTGCCTCTCCTTCCCAGTAAAAAAATTGGTGTCATAATATAACCACAGGTCCACACCTCTCTTGTTTATGTGGGGAAAGGCTGATGAGAAATTCAGTCAATCCAGAAATTATTAGGCAGATGGTCATAGGTCTGTATACTCTCCTATTGGCACCCTTGGATAAAGGGAGAGAGAGGAGATAACCAATTGATTGCCATTGCAGTATTCATATTTAAATAATGTCAGAAAGGGCAGGAGAGGAAATCATCTATTCATATTAAGAGAAAGGGAGGCTTGGACTCACCACTTTCATCACGAAGGAGATTCTCCTGTACATGTTTGCAGGTTCGCGTATACCGCATATGAGGTATGAGGCAGAGATCCGCTTCTGGGGGATGTGATCCTATCCCCGTGGCTCCCGGCCTCTCTATAAATACACTGCGCATGCACTAGCGTATGCGCTGGTGTACTGTGGACGTGGTTACATCATCTAGAAAAAGGGAGTTATAACTGCGCTAACTAATGAATACAGCAGCAACTTAATTTGTGACAAACAAAAAAGAGGATAGAAAGGGGCTAAGTCGCGCTACTAAGTGCTGATTTGATAAGTAACCATCAAACAAGACACAATGATTGATAGACCAAAAAGTCCTCTATGATGTAAACGTGTTATCCAAATGACAGATACAGTCCAAATTCCAGATTTCAGGGTCAGATGATCATATCGAAATTCACATAATCTCCTTACCAGAAAAAGGAATAGAGTTCGCCCAAAAAACTCAAACGGAGTTGAATCAACCTCAGATGGATGTACTCAGATTCGCCTCTCATCAATCAATGGCAGTCATACATGGGAAAAGAAAATAGACTCCATAGCGTAATACTGTTAGGTGCTCATGAATCACCCTGGAAAGTGCACACCATCACCAGAGCCAAGTAACCAAGAGAGTGGAGCACAGACCCCCTGAATACTAAATGCTTACCAGATGAATGATGTTTAGGGTGAGACAGAGAAAGGAGAAAGGTAGCACACTGAAGACCTTGTCCAACACCACTACCGCTTACCAGACTCCAATGGGTTAACAGCCAAACAGACCCATAAGCGATCCCTCAGGCAACCGGTGAAGATCACTCCAGACCAGAATCTCATGGGTTAACAGCCAAACAGTCCTAACCACGATCCTTTAGGCAACCGATGAAGCTCACTCCAGAACTCGCTCGAATGTTATCCCCCAAAGTAGTGATATGCAAGACAAAGGCACTACATAGTGCATTACCACCACACTTTATTAAAAAACAAATAGACAGCAACTTACAGACAAACAATGTATTCACAGCAAGGATTAGGCAAGCCGCCGGCCGGTCGGCTTCTCCGCCCGTCCTATCCAATAGCGTCCGCACAAGCAGGTGACGTCAGCACGCCGCGACCGACGCACGTTTCGTCAAATGTGACGTTGTCAAGGTACGGGCGGCGCGCTGACGCCACCGCTTATGTACAGGAGGTAAACACCCCATGTGACCATCCAAAACGGAGCAAACCGCCATCTTCACTCAGGGAAAAGACAGCGATATTGCCCATAACTGGTTATACATATATAAAATATACATATAAGAATTTAGGCAACATATTAATGAAAAAATGAATAGTCAATCCCCAGAAACCAAAATCGGGGTTAACAGTTAAAAATATAAGCTAAAAATATAAAAATTGAGTGGTACCAATAGCGCCACCTGCTGGCAAAACAGGGGCCTCATTGGTAATCCTGGATCATACGAAGATCCACACTATGGTGTCAGCTACCTCCACACTACTTATGAAGGCAGATATCAAGTACACCATAATCATAATAATAACCAATCTAAATTAGCTAAAATTATAAATATAGATAAATGAATAAAAGGACTTCCACTCAATTGTCAAACTACCTGCCCATAAACATAAATCATCATATGGGTTTCGGTCACATCAGATATCACAATTACATATGATAATAATTAAAATCGAATTAAATTTATAATGTATAATGTAATAAATTGTTACCATACTGATAAAAATCGAATGAAACCTACATAAAAATACAATTATTATGTTATAAATATAAAAATATTATTCATGGGAGGCATAAACTACCTTAAAGGTCAATTAGGCTGTGTCAATAAAGGCATTGACATCGGTGTCCACATTGAGTCCATACGGTATATACGTTCTGACCCTATGGATCCAGGACATCTCCATTTTGGAGATGCTCCGTACCAGAGGCTCACCCCTCCAATTAGGAGAAAATTTGTCAATTCCCAAGAACAGCATGTTCCTTGGATCCTTATTATGGGCTAGTAAGAAATGTTTAGAAACTGAATGTCTGTCAAAACCTTTGCGTATGTTCGCGATATGCTCGTTGAGTCTGACATTCAGAGGACGTTTGGTCCGCCCTATATATTGTAACCCGCACGGGCACTGGAGCAAATAAACAACCCCAGTGCTCGTACAGGAGACAAAGGGACCAATTTTAAAGGTTTTACCATTACTGGTGGAAACAAATTCTTTCGTATTCCTTTGTCTAATGCAATTTAACCGACAAACCTGGCATCTATTGCACTTGTAAAAACCTTTAAGCTGCTCCAAGAACGTTGGTTGTCTAATCGGAGGCTCAATGACATTTGGGGCAACCAAATCGCGAAGACTTGGTGTCCCTTTAAAAATAACACGCGGTTTGTCTACCAGAATATTCCTCAAAACAGGATCATTCTGTAAGACATGCCAGTGGCGCTGAATGATCTTTTTAATACCCATGTGCTGGTTGGAATAGGTGGTAATGAAGGATGGACAGACATTAACATCAGCTCCACCCTCCCGAGCACTGGGTGTCAGCAAGCTTGATCTCTCCATCTTGCTGACCATTTCCATAGATTCTTTTAGAGAATTATGGTCATAGCCCTTCTCTAGAAACCTCTCAGTAAGGACCCGTGCCTGGGCCAGAAACTCGTCATGGTCAGAACAATTGCGCCGTAGACGCATGTATTGCCCCTTAGGAACCGCTCTCAACCAGGACTCATGATGGCAACTGTCTACTGGGATGTACGAGTTCCTGTCAGTGGCCTTAAAGTGCTGACGTCACCTGCTTGTGCGGACGCTATTGGATAGGACGGGCGGAGAAGCCGACCGGCCGGCGGCTTGCCTAATCCTTGCTGTGAATACATCGTTTGTCTGTAAGTTGCTGTCTATTTGTTTTTTAATAAAGTGTGGTGGTAATGCACTATGTAGTGCCTTTGTCTTGCATATCACTACTTTGGGGGATAACATTCGAGCGAGTTCTGGAGTGAGCTTCATCGGTTGCCTAAAGGATCGTGGTTAGGACTGTTTGGCTGTTAACCCATGAGATTCTGGTCTGGAGTGATCTTCACCGGTTACCTGAGGGATCGCTTATGGGTCTGTTTGGCTGTTAACCCATTGGAGTCTGGTAAGCGGTAGTGGTGTTGGACAAGGTCTTCAGTGTGCTACCTTTCTCCTTTCTCTGTCTCACCCTAAACATCATTCATCTGGTAAGCATTTAGTATTCAGGGGGTCTGTGCTCCACTCTCTTGGTTACTTGGCTCTGGTGATGGTGTGCACTTTCCAGGGTGATTCATGAGCACCTAACAGTATTACGCTATGGAGTCTATTTTCTTTTCCCATGTATGACTGCCATTGATTGATGAGAGGCGAATCTGAGTACATCCATCTGAGGTTGATTCAACTCCGTTTGAGTTTTTTGGGCGAACTCTATTCCTTTTTCTGGTAAGGAGATTATGTGAATTTCGATATGATCATCTGACCCTGAAATCTGGAATTTGGACTGTATCTGTCATTTGGATAACACGTTTACATCATAGAGGACTTTTTGGTCTATCAATCATTGTGTCTTGTTTGGTGGTTACATCATCGCCGGCTAGGACATCGTTACTTCGGATAATTCATAACTTCGGATCCATTCTTATTTGTTTCATTCCATTCATTTAGATGAGGCATTCGATACTTCGGATAATTCATAACTTCGGATGCATTCGTATTCGTTCCATTCCATTTTATAAGATGCAGCATTTGTTACTTCAGTTAATTCGTAACTTTGGATGCATTCATAGTTACATAGTTTGTGAGGTTGAAAAAAGACATCAGTCCCTCCAGTTCAACCTATGATCAGTGTGTGTGTGTGTATAAGTGTTTGTATTCATTCCATCGGTTTAGATGCGGTATTCGTTATTTTGGATAATTCATAACTTCGGATGCATTCATATTAGTTCTGTTCCATTTGTTTAGATGCAGCATTTGTTTATTTCGGATAATTAGTTACTTTGGATGCATTCATATTCCTTCCGTTCCATTTGCTTAGATGCAGCATTTGTTTATTTTGGATAATTAGTAACTTCGGATGCATTCATAGTTACATAGTTAGTGAGGTTGAAAAAAGACATCGGTCCCTCCAGTTCAACCTATGATCAGTGTGTGTGTGTGTAAGTGTTCGTATTCCTTCCATTCCATCGGTTTAGATGCGGTATTCGTTACTTTGGATAATTAATAACTTCGGATGCATTCATAAAAATGTATCTCTCACTCTCTGTGTCACAAAAGACTCACAAATCCAACAAAACAGTGCCTCCGGCCCTCCACACCCTGTCTGGACTCTGGATGGAATGCAGCCTGACACAGAAAAACACACAAGGGAAAAAGGGACAAGCTCATTGGCCAGAGAAAACACACTAACACTGCCAATCTGAAAATCAAATGAATCCCAATATATCCAAAATAAATTTGAATATGAATGCATTCATTCATTATTTCTTTATACAATTTACTTCATCAGTTGTAAGTATACATTTATGGGTCAGGCTTTTCCTGTAAATGGTATAAGAGCTGTTTGTTATAATAGAGAATGCTATCATAATTTAAGATTAACATAGAAATTGAAATATGTGCCCTATTGGGTGGAAAGAGTTTCATAAAAGCTACAAGTTTCCAAAGCAAGATTGCTCAACCTGCGTTCCATGGAACCCTAGTGTTCCTCCAGAGGTTTCTAGGGGTTCTTTGAGCAAAGAGCAAGATCTGCCTCCCAGATAAGTTCCCACTGACACCACTGGTCTTTTTAGCTGTCTGTAAGGGGGTGATTCTTCCCAATGACCACAAGTGTAAGGAGCATTCTTCCCACTGACCATCACACTAATGCAGGGGTGGACTGACAACTCATGGGGCCCCCGGGCAATCAGAGATCATGGGGCCCCCTGTGTCCACACTCAAGCCACACAAAGCCCCACCTACAAATTGCAGCTCAGCCACATAGAGTGTGCATTTAAATATCCACCACAGCATAGCCTGCATGGAAGTTCCTGGCTTCTTTCTGTAGTGTGTAGCCTCTCATGGGGCCCCCTACTGACCCTGGGCCCTCGGGCAGTGCCCTAATCCTCAAATGGTCAGTCCGCCCCTGCACTAATGTATCATGAGTTGTAGATATAGTCATTTTTAGCAGAGGTTCCTTGAGAATGGAAAGTCATTTCGAGGAGATGCTCTCAGATCCGTAGCACAGAATCCAAAAATCAGCATCTAAGAACATGCGATTTACGCAATTACACATATAAACACATGTATACGCATTTGTAAGGACGTACGTCTAAATAAAGGGGAAAACAAATTATCCTATAAACAAGTTATTATGCAATTACACGCATGTAAATATTTTACTGAACATTACAAAGGAACTTTTTTCCTAGAAAGCACACATATAATAACCTCAGTAAAATATAACTGAGGCCTTAGCAGTATATCCTAAAAATAAATAAACAATATATGGCTGAACATAAATGTAATGTTTAATATAAATCATATGACACTGTGCAAAATAATACAATCCTGTGAAAAAGTTCTTATGTAAATGCCCACAATTTCCACCATAAAAAATAGCCACTCTTCAATAAAAAAAAATGCAATTCCCATATATAAATCAATAAAGTATTGGCTCTTCTATTATACATGCCCAGAATGCCCACACCTTATGAACCCTCCACCAATGGGAAATGCCTTTATTTTCTGCTATATAAGGTTTTTATTGCTGTTAGTGTAGCACCCTCTAGTGTGTGCTAGAAGTAGTTGTTAGTGTAGGAAAATTTTAGCTTGGCTGAGGGCCAGGCTTGGGTTGTTAACCACTTAGGCCCAGGAAGATTTTACCCCCTTCCTGACCAGGGTTTTTTTTTGCGATTTTCCACTGCGCGACTTTAACGGACAATTGCGCGGTCGTGCGACGCTGTACCTAAACGAATTTCACGTCCTTTTTTTCCCACAAACAGAGCTTTCTTTTGATGGTATTTGATCACCTGTGCGATTTTTTGATCATGCGCTATAAGCAAAAAAAGAGCGTAAATTTTGCAAAAATAACAATATTTTTCACTATTTTTATATAAAATTCCCCCCCAAAAAAATGTAAAAATCTAAATGTTTTAACATTTTCGGCCAATTTGTTTTATGCTACATATGTTTGGTAAAAAAAATCGCAAAAAGCGTATTTTGATTGGTTTGCGCAAAAGTTATCGCGTTTACTAACAAAGGGAAAGATTTTTGTCATTTTTGGTGTTTTTTTTTTAACGAGTAATGGCGGCGATCTGCGTTTTTTTTTGCGGTACTGCGACATTGCAGCGGACAGATTGGACCCTTGACTGACATTTTTGACACTTTTGGGGGTACCAGTGACATTACTGCAGTAATCAGTGCTATACATATGGTAATATTTGAATAGGCTGTGGCATATATTTACTGTAAAAATGACACTGGCAGGGAAGGGGTTAACTGTATTGGACAGGGAGGGGTTAAGTGTGTCCTAGGGGCGTGCTTCTAACTGTAGTGGGACATGGCTACTAGTGTAAAAACAGAGATCAACGGTTCTACATAGTAGAACCATCTGATCTCCATTTTTACACAGGGGAGAATGACAGGCGGCTTGTTTACATAAGCCGCTCCGCCTTTCTCCCGCTCTACCGACGATCGTAGTGTGACCGGCGGACATCGGGTCCGCCGGTCACGCGTCTGCACTCCTCCGTGAACGAGCCTCAGCGCGCTCGCCCGCTATTGGCTCAAAACCCGGTGACAGGCGAGCGACGTAGACCTACGTCACTCTGCCTGGCCGGGGCTGACTGCCGCAGTAAATATACTGTGCGCAATCAGCAACCGGTTAATCTGGGTCAGGGTTCAGTGACTTAGGGGGCTGGATGACTCATCTGGCAGCTCTCTCTGGCACTTCCCCCTGTTCTTTCAAAGAGGCAAACATGTGTTTGCACAGTTTGTTTTCCTTCAACCCGGCGGGCTGAACAAAAAAAAATACCTGACAGGTTGCCGTACCAACACAAGCAATGTTGGTGCAGCGATCTCCCCAACTGTGCTATTGTGTTCTGACAGGGGGACTCCCCCCCACCAGAACACACTGATAAGCACTCTCAACCTTTGTCTTGCAAGCACTGGTCTTTGTTTGACTTATGAACAAGTAAGACTTAAGAACAAACTCTCGTAAGTAGGGGACTTACTGTATAAGAAGAGTTGTCCCTGAAGTTTGTTCTGAAGTCAAGTGGGCATCCCATAATCTCCCATCCCTATCCAAGTTATATCCCTCAATAAATAACAAAAACAAAGTCACGGTCTGTTCTCTGACCCTGGAGTGCCTGTGAAGATTCAGTGTGCCTGGCTGTGTAGGATAGGGGATCTCAGATTACTTGCGATTCCTTAGGGGGTGTGCTACATCAGTATTCCTGCTGGTGAGATTTACCCTTTGTTAATCATTGGGGTTGATTTACTAAAACTGTAGAGTGCAAAATCTGGTGCAGCTATGTATGGTAGCCAATCAGCTTCTAACTTGGGCTTGTGCACATACACTTTGACAAAAAAACCTGGAAGCTGATTGGTTTCTTTGCAGAGCTTCACCAGAATTTGCACTCTCCGATTTTAGTAAATCAACCCCATTGTCATCTGGGGTCATATGGAAAAAATACCAAATTTTGAGTTATCAGTAGCAATGAAGTTTGGATTCAAGGCTAAGATCAGTTTGTGGCAGATCCAGCAGGTTGAAAATCCGCAGTTCTGGTGAATAAATATGGAAATTTGCTAGACCCAATTATTGCTAAGCATAAAGCACATAAAGCAAAAAAGAAGTTTTTGGCTGTTTGTAAGGGTACTTCATCCATTATAACTATTAACTACAACAAACCTATAGAAATTGGACTTTGCTGGTACCAGAGAGGAACGACCACAAGAGATATATAAAAAAATATAATTTTTTTCGTAAAACATAAAAAAAAAACTATGAATAAAAACATCAATTACATTTTCTTGTGCGATTTGGCTATACTAATAAACCATCAGTATTATGCTTTGAAAAGGTAATGCAAGAGGTTGACATGTTTCGCCTATTAGCTTCTTCTGGACCTCATCATATTGGCAGCAAAGATAAAGTGGGCTAGCCAAAAGAAAGGGCGAAGTAAACAACATGAAATACATAAAGTATCATAGTGTAATCAGCATTCCATTTCTATCTATGTCAACTGATGCATCGCTTAAACAGTATAGCCTGGAGATGGTGGTACCATATACGGTGTAACATGGAATAGTATATGGTTGAATAGTGCAGTAGATGTAACAATAGGTTGGCGTGGAAGATATGACACTCAGACCTATATATAAACAATATTGATTAGTAAACAACTAGCAGACAACTTATTGGGGTGTAAATCTAGGTAACCAATATCACCTGACTCACTTCAGTCTGTAACACTATGCAGAAACCCACTGAATATCAGAAAGGGGGGGGAGCCGATATATGCTATCCCAAAATCCAAATCCCAAAGGACCAGACAGTTGGTATCGGCCTACAATGGCAGTCACCAAGTTAAAAGCCATGTAATATATTCAAACCAAATTATAAATATAGGTATCAAACATTATTACCTGCCATCCCAGTAATCTGAAATTACTCCTATAAGGAGCATATGTTCCTCTGCAGATGTATGTGTACAGCCAAGAACACAGTTCATCCAATTTTAACACATAAAATCTGCCAAATCTAGTGGTTCCCATAGAGACAAATATTGCTGCTTTTTAGTGATCTTCCAAAGCCATTTACCTAATGCATGTCCGCCACCTGTATCCCACCATCTTCAATCAAGAAAGCTATATTTAACTTTATATATCCTGTTTGGCACCAAAGTTAATAGAATAATTGCTTTATTAGGGAGGGTTATTAAAATGATGTCATCTGCACGGTGCCAGACACCGAGTATATGCCACAGCCTATTCAAATATTACCTACAAAGTAAATGGTACTGATGTTCCAATCATGGACTGGGGAAGACTAGTGACCACCCCCCATAATCCTCGTAACAATTGTGGGCATTTAGTGGCATCATCAAAGCCTGTTCTATGTGTAATCACAAGGCTAGCCAATCATCAGCCGTGCCTGAAAGGGTCAATCACTGGCATATGCGCAAGTGCACCAGTGCGGTGATGCACCACTTGAGCATACACCATACCATCTGTCAACAGTCGACCCATCTACTGAATGATGGGCAGGACAATGCTTGATTGCGGCCCTAATACCTGTCATCCACAATATCACTACTATTTCATTAGGCATGTGCAAGATACATGGAATACTAACTGGGACAAATCACCAGCCCAAACAAGTGACTTATTTAATTAATTAAAAGGAGAAGGGAGGGTTCCCAGACTCTACCATCTCAACTCCACCTCCTTGGATAAGCCGGACATGGCAAACCAGTACCAAATAGGCTCTTCCTGACCCAAGATGGCTGCTGGAGTCACATGGGGAGGCAGCATTCAATCGGATAGCATCCCCAGTGACCCTGAAAATCATAAAGGATTAACATACCTACTGGCTTTCTCTTCCCCTGCTATGCTGATGTAGTTGAGTGCTATGTGCAGTGCAGAAAGTAGACTGCACCTGCCTAGATGATAATGTAACGGGTCTTTACAGACTGCCCCTGTCAATATGCAATACAATGATAACAGACTGCATGTGTTTTTTCACTGGTCATGTTTCCTAATTGTTACTGGCTGCAATTATTTTATAAACAGGATTTTTTTAAATTGATGACAAGAAGTGGAATATACTTGGGCAATGTGTATCAGCACATCAGCGTAAAGTTTCCTTTGGGAGACTAACTGGATAACTTACAGGCAAAAGTTTGTGGGACACAAGGCAGAGAATTGTCACCACATAACACAGTGTTCCCAAACTAGATCCCATATACCATAACCTAGGAAGCTATTTTGCAGTGTAGTCCACTTTGTGAAGTGCGCTGGTGAACGCCAACTGGCTTCTTAGACTCTTCCCTTCAGAGCTTTGGCAACTTCAGCACCACATTTTAAAAAACACAGACAGTGGGAACAGGGCCAAATGTTGAGACAGAAGGGCCAAGAGCTAATTAAAAATTAGAGCTTCAGCCCTTTTTGGGTTTGAGGGGTCAATTTTTTTTTAAAATAGGGATGGGAGGGAAGGCGAGAAAGAAGGAGAGGTGCCAGAAGAGAGCAGCCAGATCTAATTAATTTGAATAAAATCAACGTCTCAGTCACAAATTCTCCCACTGTACTGAAGATCCTCTCTGACATGACATCTGCAGCATGGCAGGCTGTTATCTTGTAGCATATTAGGCCACCACCAGCAAATGTACATTCTTTACACCCTTTTTGTGGGTGGCCAATATGCACATGCCATTGCTCCCATTGCTCCCATTTGCCTGTCTGTAATCCCTTGTGGGCTGCATGACCTTTACCGTCCATGCTGGGGACCCTCATTAAGACGTGTTGCAATATTTTAAACATTTTGTGTGTTTGCACCATTGGATTAATATACAATATGTATTTTCTTTTGGCTTTTGTTAGATAATTTGCACCTATATGCCCTGAAGAAGACTGTCTTTACAGATGAAACGCGTTGGAAAAACGGTGGCTATATAATCCACAAAGTTCACAAATGTTATGATGTTTCTACTTCTAAAAAGGAGATACAAGCAACAGGCCAGTAGTTATGCTATCTAGACTAGAGGAATTAAATTGTTGTTCAATAAACATGTTTTTATTTTTATACTACAAATTTAGTTGCTTGCTTCATTAAAGTCCCATGGGAGATGTGCATTTTCTATTGGATACAGGGATTAAGCAGCTGTAGCCCATGATATACTCACCTTTCTCTTCAGAACATCCTCGACACCCAGTAGTACATTTTTTAAATTGCAGTCTTGTCACCTTTGCTTGTGATTGCTTGACCAAGGCAGAGACCAGGAAAAAAAGATCTTAAAAAATGATAAAAAGGTAAATCTATAAATCATTTTTAACAAGAATGAAAATATCTAAAAAATTGATGGAGTGTAAAAATATGTTAATATAGGACCGCACAGTTCATGAACTGCAGGAAGGGGGTCTTTTCACCAGTTCATAATGCGATAATAAATGCAAAACCAAAAACTCTAAAAGAATGAGCACAGGAGGCACGGCAGACAGCAGCATTGTCAGGCTAGGAAAGAGGGGAGTGTTAAAAGTATTAGTAGATTTAGAGCAACAACAGATAGCTGCATTGTCAGGCTGGGAGAGAGAGGAGTGTTACATGTACGAGGTGGTACCAAAAAGTTTTGAGACTAGTTTTGTTACGTGCCAACAGGTGGCAGCACAAGGCTGCATACACAGTCACAGGTAACACCGACCTTAAATCGGAGTTCCACCCAAAAGTGTAACTTCCGCTTTAGGTGGTCCTAACCCCCTGACATGCCACATTTGGCATGTCATTTTTTTTGGGGGGGAGCGGGTACCTAGTTTTGACAGGTACCCGCTCCCACTTCCGCTCGGAGCGCCGCGGCGCCCTGAGCGGAAGTTCTCCTCTCCCCCTCCCTCAATCTTCTGGGTCAGGTCAGAGGTCCCAGAAGATTGCGGGCCAATCACGGCACGCAGCGCGACTCGCGCATGCGCAGTGGGTACCCGGCTGTGAAGCCGCAAACTGTCACAGCCGGGTGCCTACAGCAGTGATGCCGGCGCAGAGGGAGAGGATCGAGGCTTCGGGCAGCCGCATCGCTGGACCGTTGGACAGGTGAGTGAAATGGCTGGAACTCCGCTTTAATAAGTCAGTATTATTATTATTATTATTATACAGGATTTATACAGTGCCAACAGTTTGCACAGCACATTACAATGTTAGGGCAGACACTTCAGTTACAATACAATTCAATACAGGAGGAATCAGAGGGCCCTGCTCGTTAGAGCTTACCAAAAGACATCCTGTGTACATTGGGAGCTGTGCAACTGGAGCTATTCTGACCACCTGTGTTACCAAATCTGCTATTTCATCACGGATAGCAATGATGTCAATGATGACAACAACGGTGATGCTGCGGAAGAACATCAATGGAATATGATGAGAGATCAGGAAGACCTTTAATGAGCTCAACTCTCGAAAATGTCCAAACCATTAAGCAACTTGTGCATGATAATCGCCAAAGAACAATCACGCGCAAAACTCAAAACACCTTGAACGACTCATGGCAACATCGGCATACACTTTCCGAATCATGTCAAATGTCTCTGTGGCAGATTTGCCCAGTTTCACGCTGAATTCCATGACAAAATAGCAGACATGGTCAGAATAGAACCAATTACACAGCTCCCGATATACACTGGACGACGTATTTTGGCACACTGACTTAAGAAGGTCGGTGCTCCCTGTGACTGTGCTTGCAGCCTTGTGCTGCCATCTGTTGGCATGTTACAAAACTAGTCTCTAAACATTTTGATACCACCTCGAAATAGCAGATTTAGAACCAATAACAAATTGAAGCCAAACTCCAGCTCACACTTTATAAGCAGTTACATCAATCAGTTTTTCCTTCTGAAATACAGGTTTTGCATGTATCAATAAAAGATGATCATTTTAATCACTACTGCCATTGTTAAGTGGTTTTTCTTATCTATGTAAACTGATACACTCTGCTGGAGAGTTTGTGCTGTGAAAAACAACAGACTTGCTGGCTGCATTACCAGATGAAAATAGAAGAAAGCCTAGAAATGGAAACGAATGCAGCCATCACATCTAAAAATTGGCAAGCTGCAATATAATACATGTTTTCTTTTGGGTTTAACACTGCTTTAACCAGGGCACTGTTCCCTTTGCTAACTTCAGCATGTTAGATTACAGAATAATATTTTGTCACTGCAAGTCCTCCTCCTGAGAAAAAAGGTTCTCAGAAGATCTGCATGACACCACCTGCACAAAAGATGAAATAGAGTGCTCAAATAATTCCAGGTGAAGACAGTATGAAGGGGGGTTTCCAAGTAGATTTATAATTAAGATCAAAAGATAGATAAAATAGCTATTTAAAGATTTAATATTCATGTGGCTACTTCTGCTGCAAGCCAAAAACGAAGTGCTCAAACAATTCCACTGGATCTTAACCACTTGACGAATGGCCAACAGTAATTTTACAGCTTGAACAGGTACCATGATGTACCAGTATGTCACTCCGCTCATGCGCACTGGAGCGCTCCCTATGGTGTTCAGTGGCGCAATCTGCAGATTGTGGTGCTCAGTATCGGGGAACTGTGAGCGGCTAAGATACCACATGATCGCTGTCTGATCACAAGACACCAAGTAAACAACAGTCATAAATAAAATTCATTCACAACATCATTGTTTACTACTGTGTGTGATCTCTGATTGGTCACCAGTGATCACATGGTACTTGGGCCAATCACAGCACCCTGTACTATGCAAAGATCACAATAGTAAACAATGAGTCATGAATGAAAGGCATTCACGATAGTTCAAATGATTGCTGTTAGAGTAATCAGAGCAATTATCACTGTAACAAGCAATCACATTTAAAAAAAAAATAAAAAAAATCCTGATCAAACCACCCCAACCTCTGAACTATTACCACACCACTGAACTACTTTGATGAGAGTATGTAAAAAATAATTAAAAAACAGAAAGTTTAAAAAATTGAATAAAAAAATATTTATTTATTTATTTATTTATTTACATGCTTCAAAACTTCAAAAAACTTGCCATACCTTTTACAAAATACCTTGGACTGTCTACTTTTCTCATTTAGAGGGTACTTGTACTACCCTGGCATTTTAGGGGCCTTAAGAAATGTGATGTCAGACTGTCAGGGTCAGTATAGAACAATTTTCAAATATAAATACTAAAGTTTGTAGACTTTATAACTTTCACACAGATTAAATAATATATGCTGATATGTTTTTTTTTTGTTTTTTTTTTTTTACGAAAGCAATGTAACACTACATTTATACCTAAACCTATTAAGAAAGATTATTTATTTGCAAAAATTTTTAACAGAAACTAAGAAAAATTACCTTTATTTTCAAAATTATCAGTATTTTTTTATGTTCATATAGCAAAAAAAAAAAAAAAAAACAATTGGTGATAAAATCCCACCAAATGAAAGCTGTATTTGTGTGAAAAAATGATATGAATTTCATTTGGGTACAATTTTGCATGACCGCGCATTTGCCAGTTAAAGTAGCTCAGTGCTTAATAGCAAAAAAATGCCCCAGTTATCAAGGGGTAAAACCCTCTGGAGGTCAAGTGGTTTACGGGTTCTGGTGGCATTAAAAAAAACTACAGTATTTTGGGTTTTCTGCCAATCGAGCCACCTGGAAAAATATTGGTATGAATCAAATTAAAGTAGATTGGGGTGCTGCTGCTGCTGCTGCTGCTGCTGTTTGTAATTCATCACATAAAAATACAGTGCCCAAATAGACTGCAATTAATAATGTAAGTTAATTGTAAAATAGATAACTGTGAGCAGGTGCCTAAAGTATCATGCCTCCAACCCCACACAACCAATATTCACCCATGGGACTTTAAATGAGGCATAATACAAAAGTCATAAAATGTCAATTTATTGTACAAGGATTGGACATATAAATGTATAAAGTACACATAAAAAATGTTTGGCATATCAAGCCAATGTGTTACACGTAACAATATACAGTATAATGTGCATTAAGCTGCTATATTTTCAAGTACATGCTTTATATAACCAAGATGATTGCCATATGAGAAAGGAATGCATCTTCTAACTCAATGCATTTATTTAATACGTTCACTACTTCAGTAGTAGAGGCCTCCAACAACAACTATATTAAAAATACAAATTGTATTAAAACACTCCCTAGAAATGTAACCTAAAATCATGCTGGTTCCAAGATACAATGTACAACTCTAAGAAATCCCTCAAACTTAGTATTTGAAAGATTTGTCCTTTTTCCCCGTCGCCCTTTAAAAGGCTAGAATTAGCAAAGACTCCCTATTGCAGTGTCCAATTTAAAATATTTAGCCCAATAAAAATGGCCAGAATATATTATCAAGATTCACCCACATGGATTTCAATGGGGTTCACTGTTAAGTTCAGCTTTTGTGGATTTCAAACTGGGTCTGAGGAACCCCACAAACATGGCAAACTGAAACCATTTGCATTCCCTCATTAGTTAGAAAATAATAGGGTTGGATGGTGGCAAACTCAGACTGCTCTAGCTTATATTCTTTGAATAGAGTGAAAATCAGACCAGAAAGTTGAAAAGATAGAACTGGGTGGCCCTGATTTTGGAAAAGTGGAGTAGACATCTGAAGAAAGGAATTCTAAAAGCCCAATGAGTATGCACAGATAAAGATTGTGGAAATGGGCAGATAACACATAATATAATGAGTATATAATGTGACAGACAGACAACAGATGGAAAAGAGAAAGACACATGGTATGCATTAGACAACATACATTAGGAACAGATACTGTATGCTTGATACAAGAAAACAGGTCATAGAAAATAAGGGGCCTATTCAGGCTTACTCGCATTTAGCCAAAACTGGTAAACTGTAGCTTGACTTACATAACCTATCTTTTTCACTTGTAGCCTTTAATATGAATACATAAATGAAAAAAGGAGTGTTAAAGGCCTAAAGCAGCAACAAAACACAGGCAAGTTTATGTGTGGGTGAGGGAATTCCAGGCCTTTGATCCTCTGTATCTGTGATGAATGTGGCTTTTCATTTCGTTACTTTCAGGTGTATAGCATTGCATGTAGTATGATAACGAAGCAGGAAATTCTTTTGGCACAGGAAGATTCTTTTGCGCAATTAGCAGCAACAGGTGAGTGATAAGATGCAATCCCACGCTCTTTTAACCACTTCTGGACCAGAAGATTTTCCCCATTAATGACCAGGCCATTTTTTGCAATTCAGCACTGTGTTACTTTTAACGGACAATTGCGCGGTTACGTGATGATGTACCTAAATAAAATTGATGTCCTTTTTTCATCACAAATAGAGCTTTCTTTTGGTGGTATTTGATCACCTCTGCGATTTTTATTTTTTGCACTATAAACAAAAAAAGAGCGACAATTCTGGGAAAAAAAACAATATTTTTCACTTTCTGCTACATAACATTCCCAATAAAAAAAAATGTTTAGGCCAATTTGTATTCTGCTACATATTTCTGGTAAAAAAAATCCCAATAAGCGTATTTTGATTGGTTTGCGCAAAAGTTATCGCGTCTACAAACTAGGGGAAAAATGTATGGTTTTTCTTATTTATTTATTTATTACTAGTAATGGTGGCGATCAGCATACTGTGGGGGGGGAGGGGGGTGTACTTATGGAATGAACACAGAGACCTGTGTTCCTAAATAGGAGGAACACAGGAGCCCTGTGTTGATTGCTGACAGAACAGCGGTCTGCCATGTTTACAACAGCAGGCCGGCGTTCTGTCTCCACGGGGAGCAATCACGGGTGCCCGTCAGCAATCGCCACCACCAGCCCTGCAGATCAGCTTCCCCACTGGCGAATGTGGGCGTCTGCGTGCCCCCACAAACGCTCCCGCGAAGCACCGTACAGGTATGACGTTTCGTGGGGACCTGCCGTCCTGCCGCCCTATATATGGTTGGCAAGTGGCAAAACTCTTTGATACAAATGATCCCAACGCAGTAGAGGTCAGTAAACAAATAAAGGGGTTGATTTATTAAAGGCAAATAGACAGGTCACTTTGCAAGGGAATTTGCACTTTGCAGGGGACTTCACCTCGGAGCTCATTGAATATTGTGAAAGAATACCCAATTATGCGCAAGGAAAATTAAAAAAAAAAAAAAAAGCACATTTGCACATAATTGGATAATAGAAGTCAGCAGAGATTTGAGATTCTCATTTACTAAGCTCTGTGGCAAATTCACTTCCAACATCCAATTTCCCTTATAAAGTGAACAGGTATTTTGCCTTTAGTAAATAAACTCAAAAAAAGTAAAGTTTTCATAAGTGGGAATTAGTGTTACTTTATGAAAACTTTGACATTATTACATAATTGAGCACCAAATTTACAGTTATGTTAGTAACCATTCTAACCCTGGTGGGCAATATAATTGTGCAATTTGAAGTTGGTGCTGTACTACCTCTGACCACAAGAGGGGGAATTAACAAGTTGCAAACTGAATTTTTTTCAACAAAAAATGTACTGCCCTTGGAAAATTCTCAATTTGCTAGTTTTCACCACACAGATTTCACTCAACCTGATCCTATTGATGACACATGAGAACCATAATATTGCAACAACCAATGATTTTCAAAGACAAACATCTCCAGAACATCTAACGGTCACCACATCGAGTGATCGTTTTCATACGTTTTGTCAAAGCAATCGAATCAGCATAATCATAACTTCTTTTCTGATGGATTTAGACTCAATTTAGATTGGATTTTATCAAGCGGAGTTGATTAGCCAGGGTGAAACATTATCAATAATTTTGCCTCCATCAGCAGCACTGAGGTACTTTATAAATACAATTGTGTTTCGCTAAGTCAGATAAAGAAATTACTCGTGGCTATACACACTTTGATAACATGTTTTTCTTTATTTCTGTTATAACATTTTGCAGATAAATAATCGTTCTTCATAAATTTAAACCAAAATGTATTCTGCTACATTTCTTTGATGAAGGAAAAAAACAAGTAGGTGTAAATTATTTAGTTTCTGTGAAAGTTAAAGAGTCTACAAACCATGTTATCTATATTTGAAAAATGATCAATCCTGATGTATGTCATTTCTTGAGATTTTCTCACAGCCTAGCCACATGTAGAGGGCTAAAATCCAAGGAGTACTCTGAGGAGTTGTAAAGTCAGAAGGTTTTTTATCTTAATGCGTTCTATGCATTAAGATAAAAAGCCTTCTGTGTGTAGCAGCCACCCCAGCCCCCCCTACTACTTACCTGAGCCCCATCTCTGTCCAGCGATGTCCAGGTGTCCCTTGGCCATTTGGGATTCTCCCTCCTGATTGGCTCAGACACAGCAGTGGCGCCATTGGCTCCCGCTGCTGTCAGTTAAAGTCAGTTAGCCAATCACGAGAGGGGGGGGGGGGGCGAACATCAGCTCTGTGTCTGAATGGACACACAGAGATGCAGCTCAGCTCTGGTGCCCCCATAGCAAGCTGCTTGCTATATGGGGAACCCAACAGGAGGGAGGGACCAGGAGCAGCAAAGAGGGACGCAAGAAGAGGTGGATCCAGGCTGCCCTGTGCAAAACCACTACACAGGGCAGGTAAGTATAATACATTTGTTATTAAAAAAAAAAAAAAAAAAAAATCAAGACTTTATAATCACTTTAAGGCTTTCTAGGGGAATAAATTACACATAAATCTAATTTGCTGACGACCTACCACATTTTGGAAGCCCTGGAGCACCAGGACAGTGGAAACATCCACAAAATGAGCACATTTTGGAAAGTAAACACCCGAGGTATTTTCTAAAAGGCATAATAATTTTTGGGGAAATGTCATTAAATTAAGATGTATTATTTTACAAAAAGTTGTCAACTAAGAAGTTGTTTCTAACACGTAGAATAGACATACTTAGAATTACAACTGAAAAGATATTCTGCAAATCCTCCCAAGTATGAGGATACCACATGTGTGAGACTTTTTCACAGCCTAGCCACACAGAGGGGCCAAACAACCAAGAAGTACCTTAAGGTTTTCTAGGGGCATCTAATCTAAAAACACCTACAAAATGGCCACATTTTAGAAAGAAAAAACCCCAAGGTATTTACTAAGAGGCATAATGAGTCTTTTGAAAATTTCAAATTTTTTTGCCACAAGTTTTTGGAAAATGTGGACAGCAAATAAAAATGTATTTTTATTTATTTTTTCACAAAGCTTTCATCTAACCACTTAAGGACCAAGCCTATTTCTAACACATGTTGTTTACAAGTTAAAATCTGTATTTGTTGCTAGAAAACAAACATTATATATATTTTTTTAGCAAAGACTCCGGAGAATAAAATGGCGGTCATTGCAATATTTTTTTTCATGCGGTATTTGCGCAGCGGTCTTTTAAACGCAATTTTTTGGGAAAAATAAATTTCACTGAATTTAAAAAAAAGAAACAGTAAAGTTAGCCCAATTTTTTTGTATATATTGAAAGATGATGTCACTCCGAGTAAATAGATACCTAACATGTTACGGTTTAAAAATATGCACACTAGTGGAATGGCGACAGACTACAGTACTTAAAAATCTTCATAGGCGACAATTTAAAATTTTTTAGTGGTTACCAGTTTAGAGTTACAGGCAGTGGCGTAGCGTGGGTTGTCAGCGCCCGGGGCAAGGTAAGTAATTTGCGCCCCCTACACAAATCTACTAGACCACTACACTGACACCTACACTGACCTAGCTGATCACTAAACAGACCTACCTTATTCCTACACTGACCTACCTGATTACTATACTGACACCTACACAGACCTACCTGACCACTACGCAGACCTACCTGACCACTACACAGACACCTACACTGACCTACCTTATTCCTGCACTAACCAACCTGATCACTACACTGACCTACCTAATTTCTATACTGACACCTACACTGACCTACCTGAGCACTACACAGACCTACCTGAGCAATACACAGACCTACCTGATTCCTACACTGACCTACCTGACCACTACACAAACCTACCTGACAATTACACTAACCACTACAGAGACCTACCTGATTCCTACACTAAGGATGGCTGAGCAGGCTCCTAAATGGCAGCATGACACTGCGCCCCCCCAGATTTTGCGCCCGGTGCGGCTGGCCCCCCCAGCACCCCCCACGCTACGCCACTGGTTACAGGGGAGGTCTTTTCTAGAATTATTGCTCTCGCTCCAATGATTGCGGCGATACCTCACATGTGTGATTTAAATACCATTTTCATTTGTGGCTGCGACTTACGTATGCGTTTCCTTTCGTGTGTGAGCTCACGACAACGGGGGCGCTTTACATTTTTTTTTAGACAAGATGCATTTTGGGACACGGTGCATTGCCTAAAAGCACCCCCCCATGTTGAGGGCAAGTGGCCTGGTATGGTTCAGGAAGTCCCCCCTCCTTTTTCCTAACCTGCAGGACTGCATGTTCGAATAAGGGTCTGGTATTGATTTTGGTGGGGAACCCCACTTTTTTTTTTATTTCAGCATTGGGTTCATATTTAAATCCATACCAGACCCAAAGTGCCTGGTATACTGGTATACATTGGGGAAGGGGGACCCCACGCCGTTTTTTTCTCTGTTTTTTTAATGTATGTATTGACAAGTCCCACCCAAATTACATCTGTATCATACAGGTGGCACTTTCACGTGACTTGAGGGTTTACATTGAGGTCTATGGACCTCAAATCACAGGAAAGTCATACCAAAGTAATACAGGAACTACATTAAAGTCACTGCTACTTGAAGTCGCACAGATATGAACGGTATCATTGGAAAACATGGGGGGGGCGACTTGTCATGTGACTTTGGACCCAAGTCGCACAAGAGCGAATGGGGCCTTACTGGTTTCTCTGTCTGTATACCAGGGAGTCTCTGAAGCTTTCTAAGAAATATAGCAGGGGCTAAGGTAAGGCCTTCTCAAAATCAATGAAATCTTGTATTTTTCTGAAACCGAGGTACATGAATGTTATATTGGCACATAAGAGCACATAAAGCAAGTTGTCATGATTTCGTTCAGTAAAGTGCATAAATATGTATAAATATATATGTTTAAACCATGTAAGCAAAAGAGAAGTGAAAAAGGTTAATTGTATTTGCAAACTGGCTTCATTTGTTTGAATGGTTGCTATGTTTTACCATACTTTGCACTTTCTAAATGGACTCGTTTTATGTTTTTCCTTTTGAAAATTTTTATTTAGTGTAGCGGCCACCCCTGCAGAGGCCACTGGAATTTTGTCCAGATTCACTCCTATTCAGTGCAGAAGCAGCCAGGAACACATGAACCAATTTGCATCTGGCTCAGTAAACAGTCTGGGCTAGGTGTATCCTCTTTAAAGTTTCTTGCTGTTGGATGGGTGCGGGGTAACCATGGAATACTTCAACAATGTTAAATAGAAACTTGAAGAAACTTGAAGATACCTGTCTTCCCTCTATAGATTATGAGCAAAGTCCTTGCAGCAGCAAGCAATGGGCTAAGCTACACAGGGACACCAGGAACAATGTCCACTTTTTGCTGAAAGCTGACTCTGATACAAGAGGGATAGCAGTAGCACACAGTCACTGGGATTTCACACCCCGGTCTGTACTAACCAATTTCCTTGGATAATTGGATGCCACCTTTCAATATCTTCCAGACACCTCTCATTGAATCTTCAGATCAGATCTCAGAAGTATCCCTCAGTTAACTCCAGCAGAGTTCATCAGAATAGCCCCCCCCCCCCCCAGCTGACAATCTGGGACCTTGATGAGCAGCAGGAAAGCAAAGACTGCCCAGTAGGGCAGCGGCCCTTAGGCTGGGATCTCCTACTGGACTAGACATTTTCAGACTCCCAGCCACCATCTAAGCATCTTTCCTGAGGGATTGGCTAGGAGCGCATACATATTCATACTGTTGATTTTTTACTTTACCAGCCCACTACTTTTTAGAACTATCCAAAAAACAGGGGGAAGCGACCAACCCCACAGCCTGTGAACCTCAGAGCAGACCAGAGTAATAACAAGCAGCTCCACTGATTACAGGACAGCTAGAGTAAGAACTAAATTTACCTAACCTAGCACATATCTAGGAGGGTGCTACACCATTATAAACCACTGATCTTAAAGTTTTACAGGTAAAAAGTAGCCTCATGTGATGTTATCACATGAAAGAGCAAACACACCAACATACATATCCATTGTGACAGAAAATCATGCCCATCATACAGACCAACGATCAAGTGAAAATCAGACAGAAGGAGACTTTTTATTTGTAACCCTGAACTATAATGAGATTCAGTGTTAGCTGGGGCACAGAGGAGCCACAACAGGGTTTATTTTACATTTTCGGTCAAGGGTGGGGACTCATCTTTGTTGAGGCAAAGCCAGAGTTGTAAACTAAAATAGAAATGAAATGAAAATAAAATCACCTATAGAGCGATGTCAGTAGGGTTCTTCACTCATGGTACTGATGTGAAAACTCTGGCAGAAAGCTCCTTCACAAAATACACGAGCATGGTCCAAGAATTTGCACGTACGTATATATCTGCACATACGCGCAGAAAAAATCTGATAATCTACTAATGGGAGGGGGGGTGATTTACACATGCAAAATATTGACCAGTGGCACTAGTACTGATAATACAAGCCCATTGAAGCAATGGTCTACATTTAGATCAGTTACAAAAAAAAAAATTGAATGTGCAATTTTTGGCAGCTGTGTGCAAGAGCCTTTAGTGTTGGTGACAATAAGCGAAATTGTCTATATGTTAAACACAAAACTGTCCTTTTGACATGATAAAGTCAGCTAACAGACAAGTGTAATAATATTAATCACATTTGAGTGAAGAGGTGTATTTCTAAGATTATCCTCTAGGTGTCAGTCAAAGACATATGTTGCAAAGAGCAGAAGAGGCTTGTTCTGTAGCTGCTACTTCATTATATGTTCTACTATGCAATCTTCAGGGCAAAGATCATCATCACAAGCCAACTTGGCACAATCACTAAGCGTTAGCTCATTAAATTTTACGAAAGGTGTGTCCATTTCCTCAGGGTCTTAATAAATATCAAAGTCAGTCAAATGGAATTGGTGACATTTGCCCAACTTATTTTGCTGCTAAGCGAGTGTATTCGATGTTTAATTATTTTCTATGTAAAATGTTCTGCTAACACGTTAACAGCTTGATTTGCTGTCTTTGCACCAGCACTAAAGATTAGGGCATTGCCCACTGATTTCCACATTGGGATGATAAGATGATGATTAGCTCAGGCAGAAGATTCATGCCACAGGACAGTGTCAGAGGAGCACATGTTGAAGATAATCACCCTTTCCAGCACTTACATTTACATCTATGCTGATCTGATGAAGCTCAGCGGTGGGTATATACTCAATGTTTCTATATGTGTTCAGATGCCCATCTGTAATCATCCAAACATAATAAATAGAACTGTCACAAGGCAATGATTCAAATATTATTTGCCATTTTCTGATTGCTTGGTTACTAGCTCTATGCCAACACTTTTTTTTTTTTTTTTAATTTAGGTCCTGAACATAAAATAAAAATAGAAATTATGCACAAAATACAGCATTTTCCCTTTAAAATTCACAAAATGTTTTTTTTTTTTTTCTTGAATAGTACCACACATGCTTACCCCCAAATCACCAGTAATTGTGGGTATTAAATGACATGTCACCTATACTCTGTGTTACAATAAAAAATGTTAGTTACCCACTAGCTATTAGGTACAGTTTATGCTGATTATGCAAAATATTCAAATACATTAATAATGCCTCTCATGTAAATGTGGCTTCTTTTGTAAAGTAAGTTATTTCAAAACACAGATTGTTAAAGCGCATCTATGGGCAAAATGCATAGCTCCCAACTGTCCCTGATTTCAAGGGACTGTCCCTGATTTCAAGGGACTTCCCTGATTTGGAACAAAGTCCCTCTGTCCCTCTTTCCTAATCATGTGTTCCACATTTTGGTCTGATCTATATAATTGTAAATAAAATGCACTACTTTGTTAAAAATAAATAAATAAATAAAAATTACATAAATCTGTCCCCTAGTTTGTAGGTGCAATAACTGTGTCGCAAACCAATAAAAATACGCTTATTGCAATTTTTTTTTTTACCAAAAATATGTAGCAGAATTCACAGAGCCAGCCTTCTGAACCACAGAGCTGCTGAGAGGAGGAGTTTCAGGAGGTGGAGTTGGTTAAGGAATCACAGTTTGCAGACAGCAAGGTATCATGGGATATGTAGTCCTTAACAATTTAAAGTTAACAACAGAGAAGAAGCTGCAGAGCATGCAGGGAATCCAGGAAGCTTTGAAAACAGATGGCCAGCAGACAGGCAGTAAGCATGTGAAAGATATTTTTAAAGTTAAAGGATTGCATTGGTTTGTCAAAAATAAATATTGCTTGCATTGGTATTACAATACTGATGATTATAAAATGAACGTTTATGCTGTGACCATAGAATTCCTTTAAAGTATAACTATAGGCAAAACTACCTTTTTTTTTTTTTCATTTCGGATAGAGTAAGAGAGGGTTATAACACCTGTCTGTTTTTTTTTTTTCACCATCTACAGTATGTCCCATTGTGGAGATTTCCTTTCACTTCCTGTCCCATAGCCAAATAGGAAGTGACAGTTAATCCCTGCAAATTACTGGAATCCATTGCCCCCCCAGGTCACCAGACCTAGTGTCCCCAATGGAAGATTTCCACTCTATTCCTTTTTTTTAGGGACAGCTCAAAGCTTGGGATTTTCTTTTACTTTCACTTTTAATGACAATGCTAAACAGGACAAATAGAGAGAGTGAACCTATGAGTGCACAGACAGCAATAAAAACTGACAGGGGTTCTCCTCTCCACTCAATCCAAATCCAAAAAAGTTTTTCCTTTAGCTAGGGATGCACTGATACCATTTTGAATGCTTCATTTACCAGCAGAATTAAGAATAAAAGCTAACACAGTTAACTCAAGGCTTTATTAAAAAAAAACATTACAATCCATAGTAGACACAGCTATTGCTCCTCTAAAAAGTTATTAAAAAAAGTTTTGCCTGCAGGGGTACAAGAATGGCAAAAGCATTTTTTGGCCATAGTTCTCCTCTGGGTCTCACAAGTGCATTTATTTGTGCTTCCATTTAACCCAGAATCAGCTATAGTCCACTGTCAGCCGAGGTTATGTTGAGATCCACCCAGAAGCCTCAATAATGTTGAGATCCTCCCAGAAGCCTGACCAGCAGCTGGTTCAGCCTCTCAGAGCACAGCTGAGAGAGCCTGATCTAGCTGTTCCTGCCCCTTCCATGGCCTGTCACTCCAGTGAGTGCTGGAGGAGCAGGGCTGAGAGCAGTGACTGACAGTCAGTCAGAGAAGACGAAGAATTGAGCGATCAGTGGTCCTGTGATCTCTCAGTTCTCAGAAGAGTTGACGGGGGAACAGCTGCAGCATCAGACTGATGCTACAATAGGGAGGTGAGTATGTATGTTTTTTTCTTTAACCCCTACCCTTCTTTAATGTTTAAAAAAAGGTTAAATTTTTTTGGATGTAGTTAAATATCAATACATTATTCCAAAGTCATGTATGTATATATCTTGGCCAGCAGAAATGATCAACTATGTAAAACAGGTTTAATAACAGTGTAACAGTGTAATTAGTAATAATGTACTGTAAATTAAAGTACCTAGTGAAATATAATAATATGCATTGACTAATAAATGTACTGTATATTAATACAATAGTACAGTAATACAATTCTTCTTTTTCCAATATTAAATCCATATTTGGACAGCAGCATTTTATTTGATTTAAAAAAAATGAGGACTGCTTGCTCTTGGTTTGGCCAGACTTTACCTCGACTTATATTTAAACATGGCTTTTATTCGGCTTTACACATTATAAAAATGAAGGCTTTGATGTTTTAATTAATAGAAGTTAGTGATTTTCACTTTTCACACCAAACTACTCTGTAAAGTTGTATTTTATTTTGTCAGCATAAAACTCGTCACCTGGAGTGCACAAAATGTAATTTCGAATATTGAAAGTTGTAAATTGTGACTCACCGAGATTGCATTATTTACATCACACTGAAACCTCATATTTAGTGTGATTTTCTTTGTAATATATAATCTGTTGTCCCACATATCATTTTCATTGCGACATTTCTTTAATTAAGTTATAAATTCTTCACTGCAATGTATTCTAAAGGTAATAATCAGGAAAGAAAAAGTAATAACAATGAGGAAAAAAGTGAGAATTATATAGAGCTACATTTGTCTGCAATGTGTGAGGATTACACAATTCCCCACTTTTGGAACCTAATTCAAACCTAAAACCCGATAAAAAATGTTTTTATATGTGAGGGCATAAGATGCAAGTACTGCATGCATTCTGAGGGCAATGGAAAAAAGTAATCTATTTGGGTACAAATGTACAACTTTATAAACTAAAAAAACACCCGCACCACTGTGAGTAACTAAATAAAAAATTATAAATATTTAAAACTTAAAAATTGAAGCTGCTGTCTACTACCTCTAAACAAAGGGTCCAAACACAATAGGCATTAATTCTAAACAGAGCTTGCTATAACATGCAAAAACCATACCAATCTACAGTATATTATATATGTGCTCCTCTCAATAGTCATATAACATTGCTATTTCACGAAAACCAAACTTACAAAACAGCCATGTACTTATATTACCAAATATGTGTATTAAAATTTGTCTATATATGAAAAAATATATCGTGAATAGTCCTTGTAAATGTGCAAATTTCAGTGCTTAGATTTCTACACCCAAAACAACCCTCATAATACTTTTCCACCACGTGCTCTCAACTGCACTCACCAAACTACAGTGGTGATCAAAAGTTTGGGCACCCCAGGTAACAATTTGTATTAATGTGCATAAAGAAGCCAAGGAAAGATGGAAAAATCTCCAAAAGGCATCAAATTACAGATTAGACATTCCTATAATATGTCAACAAAAGTTAGATTTTATTTCCATCATTGACACTTTCAAAATTACAGAAAACAAAAAAATGGTGTCTGCAAAAGTTTGAGCACCCTGCAGAATTTATAGCTTGCACTGCCCCCTTTGCAAGGCTGAGACCTGCCAGTGTCATGGATTGTTCTCAGTCATGGTCTGGGAAGACCAGGTGATGTCAATCTCAAAGGTTTTAAATGCCCAGACTCATCTGACCTTGCCCCAACAATCAGCACCATGGGATCTTCTAAGCAGTGGTCTAGAAAACTGAAACTGAAAATAGTTGACACTCACAAAGCTGGAGAAGGTTATAAGAAGATAGCAAAGCATTTTCAGATGTCAATATTCTCTGTTCGGAATGTAATTAAGAAATGGCAGTCATCTGGAACAGTGGAAGTTAAAGCAAGATCTGGAAGACCAAGAAAAATATCAGACAGAACAGTTCGCAGGATTGTGAGAAAAACAATTCAAAACCCATGTTTGACTGCACAATCCCTCCAGAAAGATCTGGCAGACACTGGAGTTGTGGTACACTATTCCACTATAAAGAGATACTTGTACAAATATGGTCTTCATGGAAGAGTCATCAGAAGAAAACCTCTTCTACATCCTCACCACAAATATCAGCGTTTAAACTTTTGAAATTAACATATAGACAAGCCTGATGCATTTTGGAATAAGTTCTGTGGACCGATGAGGTTAAAATCAAACTTTTTGGCCGGAATGAGCAAAGGTACGTTTGGAGAAGAAAGGGCACAGAATTTAATGAAAAGAACCTCTGTCCAACTGTTAAGCATGGGGGTGGATCAATCATGCTTTGGGGTTGTATTGCAGCCAGTGGCACAGGGAACATTTCACGAGTAGAAGGAAAAATGGATTCAATAAAATTCCAGCAAATTTTGGATGGTAACTTGATGCCATCTGTGAAAAAGCTGAAGTTAAAGAGAGGATGGCTTCGACAAATGGATAATGTTCCTAAACACACCTCAAAATCCACGGGGGATTACATCAAGAGGCATATACCATGGGCTTCACAATCTCCTGACCTCAACATAATTGAAAATCTATGGATAGACCTTAAAAGAGCAGTGCGTGACAGACAGCCCAGAAATCTCAAAGAACTGGAAGACTTTTGTAAGGAAGAAGGGGCAAAGATACCTCAAACAAGAATTGAAAGACTCGTGGCTGGCTACAAAAAGCGTTTACAAGCTGTGATACTTGCCAAAGGGGGCAGTACAAGATATTAACTCTGCAGGGTGCCCAAACTTTTGCAGTTGCCATTTTTTTGTTTTCTGTCATTTTGAAAGTGTAAATTATGGGGAAAAAAAACTTTTGTTGACATATTATAAGAATGTCTAATCTGTAATTTGATTGGAGATTTTTCCATCTTTGGAGATTTTTCCATCTTTCCTTGGCTTCTTTATGCACATTAATACAAATTGTTACCTGGGGGTGCCCAAACTTTCGATCACCACTGTTTGGGACCTATCCTACTCTTTCCATCAACCTCTGTAATGGATTCTGTCCCCTCCTTGGTGTGGTCCTGGTCTTTCTCCACTTAGTTCAATGGGCAGGAAGAAAAACGAAGAAGGAGAGGAGTCCTCTCATAGTGTAAAACCATTTATAATTTATTAAAATTTAAAAAATTTGCTACAAAACCACAACATATAATATAAGCCCACTGTTTAACAAGCAAGATGAATGCCACCTGTGACTGGATGTGTGTTCTACCTACAGACCAGAAATAACGCACCGAAAGCTCCACTTGATGCGTTTCGTCATCAATATGCAACGTCTTCAGAAGCTGCTTCCTGTGTAAAAATATGTACTCATTTGCCTGTTAATTCAGCCTGCTCTGATCTAATCTCGTGATTTGGCTACCCTGTGTCAGCCAGTGGCAGCTGTAGGGGAGAGGTGGGAGCGCTAACAATGGCTGCACCATGGGAGCCTATGTACTTCTGGCTTTTTACAGCTGCTGTAAGGCACTTTCTCCATTCTCTGGCAGCTGCTGGCTGACAAAGGGGATCATGTGACCACACTAAAGCTGGCTGAACATAGGTACGTTTATACATCCTAAGCGGAGGGAAGGAGCATTTTTAAAACTAGTTAGGCTTTAGCTGGAATTCTACTTTATTAAATATGACTTATTCAATATAAATAGATATATGAAGTAAGGACAATCTGAAAAGCACCTTTTACTACAAGAGCCCCATTTTTTACATGTTTAGCAGTTTCTATGTGCTGTCACCCATGACCATTCTTTGTACTACATAGTGTTCACAGGCAGTTGGAACAGTAGCATGGAATGCCATCCTTGTCTATTGAAATGAAAAGATGATGGTACTAGGCATAAATCTACACACTAGCATGTGGTTGCATTTAACAAATACAAGTACTGTATAAGGCTGTCCATACATGTTCAATTTTCTTATACAGTCTTCTTTTAGATTTACCTTAAACTATTGCATACAATTGGAAGTTGTTTAGTTTTGACCTCATATTATATTATTTTTGGTAAATTTAAAGGAAAATTGTACAAGAAGAATGAACATGTATGGCCAGCCTAAATGATCAGTCACAGCTAAGTTTGTCAATGCTCAGTTGGTCAATTGAAGCTTAAGCTGGCTATACACTATTGATATTTCAGCAAATTCTGTGAATCGACTTAATGGCACTGCCTGGTTTCACAAACTTCAAATAAAAATCAACTGCAGTTCAGGTATTATGACAAGCGCAGGATTCTAGATGTCAGATTTCATTCCATCCATGCTGTTTAGCTGAATCTACGTGTATATGTCCAGCTTGTGCTAGATAGCAGTGGCGGCTGGTGCTCCATGGGCTGGGGGGTGGCAGACGGACCACACCATACCCCCCCCCGATGCACACCATACCCCCCCCCCCCGGTCCCCGGCTCACTCACTGTGGACATGTAAAGGGCAGGTAGTAGCGGCAGTGGTGGCTTCCCCCTCAGTCTTCTGCATCTCCTCCCTCCTCCTTGGCCAATGGCATGCCTTCTGATTGGCCAGGAGGAGGATCCGTGTGACAATAGCGAATATTCATTCGATATTGTCACAAAACTGGGTGGGCTCAGGGCACAGTGCCCACCCTTTTATGAAGCATGTTAGAGCCTCTGGCTCTAATCACCTGATTAAAAAAAACAAAAACCACATTGGAATCCATGCACCCGACGCCCTGCATGTAGATTAGGGGGTCGGAAGCATGGATAGGGGGGCAGCGCCCCTGCACCCCCAATGGATGGGCCGCCACTGCTAGATAGATAGATAGATAGATAGATAGATAGATAGATAGATAGATAGATAGATAGATAGATAGATAGATAGATAGAGAGATAGATAGATAGATAGATAGATAGATAGATAGATAGATAGATAGATAGATAGATAGATAGATAGATAGATAGATAGAAAGATAGATAGACAGACAGACAGACAGACAGACAGACAGACAGACAGACAGACAGATAGACAGATAGACAGATAGACAGATAGACAGATAGACAGATAGATAGATAGATAGATAGATAGATAGATAGATAGATAGATAGATAGATAGATAGATAGATAGATAGATAGATAGATAGATAGATAGATAGATAGATAGATAGATAGATAGATAGATAGATAGATAGAATGAGGCATTATCCTGGTTGTCAGTCAGCCAGTTGGCAATTCCTACCTTTAGGCATGCCTGAATTACAAAATACATTACATTTAATTTATTGCAGCTGTGTTATTAACACCTGCAGCCTCCTAACATATTACTTACAACATAAGATAATGTGTGGATGTAGACTTACAGTAAAGTGTCATCAGGACTGCATAGTGACAATGGTTGATTATTACCAGACCATCGTTATGATTTGATTGCCTTTTACATCCTGCAAACCTCTGCTCCAGTATCTTGGTTATTCCTCTTAAATAAGAGCCATTGTACTGGCAGCCTAGGGCAGCTCAGATGCAGGAGATAGGCTACAGGCTAAACAACTGCATTATTTCTTCTCTGCGGGTCCTTTGTCTGAAATCTGAATTATACCTAATAAAGGGTACAATTATTTCTTTGTTTATACTTATGGTGGGAAACTACTAGATCTTTTCTGGTTCAAAAGCAGCTGCTCTTAATAAAATTATTATTTTAAGTTATTTTAAAATATTTCAGCGTGAAAAGCAGAAATGAATGACATTTTGTTATATTCAACCTAATTAATTTGAGCTCCAGGCTCATCAAAACTCTAAGCAATAATTCCACTATCTTTGCGTATCATTAATACATTGTTGTAAAATGCTCTATATTTCCATTGTTAATTAGCCTATGAAGGTCCTTTTCTGCAGTATGTTGCAAATATGGCCAGGGTGCACGTCACCTTTGAGTGAAGTAGTAACAAACCATGGTTCTATATCCCCTGATAATCAATTAGGCAGCATACTGTATATCTTGCAGGCCGATTTTTGGGGGCCAATATTCAAATTTTTCAAATAATCGATATTGGTCACAAACATACCGATATTACTGATATTGGTCTCCCCCTGCAGCGGCGATCATCTTTTTGGGACTCACTATGTCATTAGCCCGGGTAGCAGAAGCCAGGGCTAAGAAGATGTGCAGTGCACTGCAGGCCGAGTCCACACACTGGGCCTGCAAACGTACTGACAGTCTGACTGAGTCCTGGCTTCTTCTACCCGGATAGGGCAATGGCTGCTGCCTCCCTCACCTCAAACAGAGCACTCCACAGAACGGCAGAACTGGAGACACGCCAGCCAGCTAACCACCCACCCACATACAGCAGGGAGCCAAGCTGCCCCCCCCACACTCCCACAGCAGGGTGCACCATACCAGCCACCCACCCACCCACAGCAGGGTGCCAGCTACCCACCCACAGCAGGGTGCCAGCCAGCCAGCCACCCACAGCAGGGTGCCAGCCAGCCACCCACCCACAGCAGGATGCCAGCAGGCCATCATTCTTGTAAAATTTCAGACATCTCTTGTTCTAGTGGATTATCTTTCTCATGAATGCAAGCTTTCTTTTCTAAGGCTGGCCTTGCTTTAATTAGGTTTGACTTTTTTATTTAAGTGAATTTATTTATTCATACAGTATGTCTTTATTATGTCCCCAATTGAAATTCTCAAAGTTTGTACTTTTGTCTTTAAATGGAGATGTCCTGTCTGACTTAAAAAGGAATTAAAAACACCTGATCCTTTTTTGCAAATATGTAAACTATTTAAGCATAATATGGGTTCAAACATTTTTTAGATTATTTTATTCTCAGAGTTTATAGTTTTTAGCAAAATAAAATTCATATTTTTTCAGGTTTAATATTTTTCCCTAATAAAAACAATATAATTCAATCAAATCCTTTATTAAATCATTTGATGCCAGCTTTATTCATTGCAGCTGACAGCAAACACCTAAAATCCTGGGAAGTGAATATTCCATATGGCCAGTTCAAGAACATCAGCCAAAAAAGCTCTTTCTAAAAAGATTTGAAAATCATGCTAAGACTTTGGCAAATAGGCTTAAACAAATCTTTGTTCAGAATCCTTAATTAAAAATCTTTCAGCAAGAGATTTAAATTGAACCAGTTTAATCATTAAATTTTGATAAAACATAAAAATGTGACTTTTTCCAGTGGTTAAGGAATTCCTTTATTTTGCTACACAGAGGATCTGGAGACATTGCAACTGCAAAATAATACAAAAATATATATGGTAAGAATTAAAGATGCAAGCTACTTGAGTAGGGATACAAGTAGTACTGTGTCTTTTATCTGTAGGGAAGTACTGTAAATCCAACCATTTGCTTTATTTTCCTTAACAGTTAAAAGATGCTTTATTTTCATAAAAACATGTTTAGTTTGGAACATTATTTTTGAATGTTTTCACTCTGAAACTAATTACAGAGGACTAATTACAAATGGGCATTTGTAATAATATGAATCTAAACACTTAAAATGTCTATTTATAAAAAATCCATTGCACAAATGTCAGAAAGATTCCTGCAAACTGAACTAAACTTCATGATATGTTTTCGAATAGATCAACCTCTGAATCATCAGCCTATTGGCCAAACTGCAGCATGGCTTTCAAAAATACCTCAATGATAATATATATATATATATATATATATATATATATATATATATATATATATATATATATATATACTGTATGTATGTATATATATATATATATATATATATATATATATATATATATATATATATACAGTATCTCACAAAAGTGAGGACATCCCTCACATTTTTGTAAATATTTTATTATATCTTTTCATGTGACAACACTGAAGAAATGACACTTTGCTGTCCCCTCAAAATAACTCAACACACAGCCATTAATGTCTAAACCGCTGGCAACAAAAGTGAGCATTGCCTTAACCCTCTTGGACATGGAGTTCATCAGAGCTGCACAGTTTGCCACTGGAGTCCTCTTCCTCTCCTCCATGATGACATCACGAAGCTGGTTGAAGTTAGAGACCTTACACTCCTCCATCTTCTGTTTGAGGATTCCCCACAGGTGCTCAATAGGGTTTAGGTCTGGAGACATGCTTGGCCAGTTTATCACCTTTACCCTCAGCTTCTTCAGCAAGGCAGTGGTCTTCTTGGAGGTGTCTTTAGGGTCATTATCATGTTGGAATACTGCCCTGCTGCCCAGTCTCTGAAGAGAGGGGAATCATGCTCTGCTTTAGTATGTCATAGTACATGTTGCCATTCATGGTTACCTCAATGAACTGTAGCTCCCCAGTGCCAGCAGCAGTCATGCAGCCCCAGACCATGACACCCCCACCACCATGATTGACTGTAGGCAAGACACACTTGTCTTTTGTACTCCTCACATGGTTGCCACCACACACGCTTGACACCATCTGAACCAAGTACGTTTATCTTGGTCTCATCAGACCACAGGACATGGTTGCGGTAATCCATGTCCTTAGTCTGCTTGTCTTTAACAAACTGTGGGCTTTTTTGTGCATCATCTTTAGAAGAGGCTTCCTTCTGGGATGACAGCCATGCAGACCAATTTGATGCAGTGTGTGGCGTATTGTCTGAGCACTGACAGGCTGACCTCCCACCCCTTCAACCTCTGCACTAATGCTGACAGCACTAATATGTTTATTTTCCAAAGACAACCTCTGGATATGACGTTGAGACGTGCACTCAACTTCTTTGGTCGACCATGGCGAGGTCTGTTCTGAGTAGAACCTGTCCTGTTAAACCGCTGTATGGTCTTGGCCACCATGCTGCAACTCAGTTTGAGGGTCTTAGCAATCTCCTTATAGCCTAGGCCATCTTTATGTAGAGCAACAATTCTTTTTTTCAGATCCTCAGGGAGTTCTTTGCCATGAGGTGCCATGTTAAACTTCCACTGACCGGTATGAGAGAGTGAGAGCAATAACACCAAATTTAACCACATAACGACCGCCCACTGCAGTTTTACTGCGGCAGGCAGCCGCTCCTGGGCAAAGCGACGATATACTATGTCGCTCGCTCAGGAGACTCTAGGGGGCGAGCGCGTGCCGTTAGCTGGGCAGCCAGTGCGTGTGACCGGTGGCTCCAGGTGCGGGCTGGGCCGGGGGGCAGGGTGGCAATTTCCCCCTGGGCCAATTTGATCCCCCCCAGAAAAGGCCGCTTAGTTTCTTCATTAAAGTTCACGATCAGTATGCATTTATTGTGACTGGTCTGGCCGCCCCGGAGACCCGGTTGCTAGATCACCAGCCGCTTGGCGTCTAGCAACCAGTGACGTCACGGACGGTCTCCAGAGGAGGAAAGCGAGGCCGAGTGGAGAGGACCTATCATGCAAAGCGGATCGTCCTCCGCGCCGATTACTGGCTCCACCTGCCTCTGGCTCCTCCCTCCATCTTCCACTGTCGGGCCGCTGCAGAAGAGAAGAAGAAGAGGTGCGTGCTTACAATGGGAGCTTACAGGCCACTGTGGGAAGGGAACAGCAGCATTCATTGCTTCTTACTACATACACTGGCCGGTGGTGTATGTAGTTAGAAGCTCTATTCCTGGTTTCTGTCTCTCCCCTTCCCCCGTAGTGTCCTGCACTCGCTGTGTGCTGTCTGTGTGATCTCTGATCTCCGTTCCCCCTCCGATCATCAGTGCCGTGCCTTGTAATAAGAGAATCGGGAGGCGGAGCACACTACAGGAAGGGAGAGAGGTGAGTTGTTCTAGGAGAAGTCTGGAGGTAAGCTGCAAAGTTTCTGCTAGGAGGATTTGTTTTGCAGTGAAGGGTCCTAAGTGAGATTAGAAGAGTGTGTGTGTGTGTGTGGGGGGGTCTAAGACAGCAGCCCCCCCCCGAGCTGACAGACATTTCCCAAACTGACGCACAGCCCTATCTATACCAACAAACTCCAATTACTATGTCCAGTTAATGTGAATTTAATTTATGACCATCTTATTTAACCCTGTGTCAACCAAACTCAGTACAATCAAAAACTCACCACCTAACTAAACACTCTATAGGTCCTTCCACGCGGGCGTTTTGTCCGGCAGACTCTGTTTTGCTCAGCGGGGATTGATCCGTTGATCCCTGCCAAGCAGGCGAATGACAGGTCAGTCTCTGCTTACTGTGCAGAGACGGACCTGTCAGATCCCCGCTGTCCTCTATGGGAGATTGGATGATAATGGACTGCCTGTCCATCTTCATCATATCCAATCCTCCAGACGGATGGAAAATAGGATTTCATGGACAGGATCGGATAGCAGTGGGTGTCAGCGGACATGTCACCACTGACATCCACTGCTCCATAGGGGTACATGGAGTGTCCGATTAGGTCCGCCTGAAAAACTGACAGGCGGACCTGATCGGAAAGCCCGTCGGAAAGGGCCCTAAATAAATTATAACAGTCCTTAAAATGGAGTTCCACCCAAAAGTGGAATCTCTGCTTTTCTGCTCCCCCCTCCATTGCTACATTTGGCACCTTTCGGGGGGGAGGGGGAATGGGTACATGTATTTGACAGGTACCTATCCCCACTTCCAGGTGACTGCACTGCGGTGATGTGCTTTGGAAGTTCAGCCTCCTTCCCCTGCCACCAGGCCAGTTAGAAAGCGCAGGGATCTGGCTATTCACCACGAATAGCAGCGGGAGCACCCGAGAGCCGATCCAAAAATCAGCTGGCGTGTCGACATTGTGAAATCCCTGGACAGGTAAGTATCCTAATATTAAAAGTCAGCAGCTACAGTATTTGTAGCTGCTGACTTTTAATTTTCTCGTGTGGGGGGGGCAGAACTCTGCTTTAACCACTTTCTGCTGGCCGTACGCATATAAGTGACCTCTTTGCAGGTAGGCTTTAACACCGAGAGGCCACATATGAGTCCTAAATGTAAAGATTTCTGTGCTGAGAGTGTGCGCCCTTCACGCTTCCAGCACGATTACCAGCGAGAGCCGGAAAACTCCCAATGCTTCCTTCCCAACATCTCTCCCTGGTCACCCCTCAGACATTGCCTCTGAAATAATTATCTCCCCAACTAAAAGACATCCCCCCACACCTGCCTTCATTTTATCTGTACTTCTCTCCTGCACATACAATTTGCCATCATATCTTTTGCACTTCTCTCCTGCACACAGTCCTATATTCCACAGTCTTCTCCTGTACATACTGCCCACCGTCATACCCTCCAGACTCCTCTCCTGTACATACTGCCCACTGTCATACCCTCCACACTCCTCTCCTGTACATACTGCCCACTGTCATACCCTCCACACTCCTCTCCTGCACATAATACCCACCATTATACCCTCCACAGTCCTCTCCTGTACATACTATCCACTATCATACTCTCCACATTCGTCTCCTGTACATACTGCTCTCTGTCATACCCTCAACATTCCTCTTCTGTACATACCGCCCACTGTCATATCCTCCACACTCCTCTCCTGTACATACCACCCACTGTCATACCCTCCACACTCCTCTCCTGTACATACTGCCCACTGTCATACCCTCCACACTCCTCTCCTGTACATACTGCACACTGTCATACCCTCCACACTCCTCTCCTGTACATACTGCCCACTGTCATACCCTTCACACTCCTATCCTGTACATACCGCTCACTGTCATATCCTCCACACTCCTCTCTTGTACATACCACCCACTGTCATATCCTCCACACTCCTCTCCTGTACATACCACCCACTGTCATATCCTCAACACTCCTCTCCTGTACATACCGCCCACTGTCATATCCTCCACACTCCTCTCCTGTACATACCGCTCACTGTCATATCCTCCACACTCCTCTCCTGTACATACTGCCCACTGTCATACCCTCCACACTCCTCTCCTGTACATACTGCACACTGTCATACCCTCCACACTCCTCTCCTGTACATACTGTCCACTGTCATACCCTTCACACTCCTATCCTGTACATACCGCTCACTGTCATATCCTCCACACTCCTCTCCTGTACATACTGCCCACTGTCATACCCTCCACACTCCTCTCCTGTACATACTGCACACTGTCATAACCTCCACACTCCTCTCATGTACATACTGCCCACTGTCATACCCTTCACACTCCTATCCTGTACATACCGCTCACTGTCATATCCTCCACACTCCTCTCCTGTACATACCACCCACTGTCATATCCTCCACACTCCTCTCCTGTACATACCACCCACTGTCATATCCTCCACACTCCTCTCGTGTACATACCGCCCACTGTCATATCCTCCACACTCCTCTTCTGTACATACTGCCCACTGTCATACCCTCCACACTCCTCTCCTGTACATACTGCCCACTGTCATACCCTCCACACTACTCTCCTGTACATACTGCCCACTGTCATACCCTCCACACTCCTCTCCTGTACATACTGCTCACTGTCATAACCTCCTCAATCCTCTCCTGTACATGCTACCTACTGTCATACCCTCCACACTTGTCTCCTGTACATACTGCCCACTGTCATACCCTCCACACTTGTCTCCTGTACATACTGCCCATTGTCATACCCTCCATGCTCCTCTCCTGCACACAATACCCACCAGCATACCCACCTTAGCATGTGCCCTTAGTCCCTTTCTCTGCATCAAATGTGAGACTTCAGGGGTCTGTTTAGACCCCTGTTATCTCCCCAAAGCTCCCTGTCCCCACCATCATTGTGAAAAATTAAGTATAAAATCATTAAATTAAAATAAAAAAATAAAAATGGAAAAAAAATAATTGTAAAAAAAAAAGAAAAAAAAATCACACCGAAATGTGGCATCATTTATCCACACCCACTGTGTGCTGCAATGCATTATGCACACCACAGGTCACCATCTCCCTGCTAAGTGTCCCAGGACAGTACTTTTAACAGGGGCACATGATGCTGGTAAGGTGGCACTAACCTCATTTCTTTATTGGGTCACCAGCTTTAAGTCTTCTGCCTGTCTGCACATTTCATGAGCTTCATGCCCTTCCACCTAGGCCTAATGCATTAATGTTGCATCATATTAGCAGCCATCTTTAAACCTGGGGGCCCCATGATCTCCTATTGCCCGGGGGCCCCATGAGTTGTCAGTCCGCACCTGCCTGAAGACAAATTCCTTGTTTGGTGAACATGCTGGGCATACATACCAAAGCTAGAGAATCAATGACCGGTAGCTTTGTGTACAGATCTCAGAGCACCTCCAAGGAAATGTACATCTATGGAGGTTCATTGCACAGATTAGAACACCGGTCTGTCTGCGTTCTGATCTGTACATTGGGCTCACAGATGTACAGAACATTCTGGGATGTGTTTGGAGTTCCATGCAGGCTGCCGCCTGTCATTGATTTCAGCTGGTGGGCTGCATAGAACATCTGTGCACCCCACAAAGGTGTATGGACTGTATGTATGGATCAGTGTGGAGGGTATGGTGGAGAGTATGGTGCACGGATGTATGGATCAGTGTGGAGGGTATGGTGGAGAGTATGGTGCACGGATGTATGGATCAGTGTGGAGGGTATGGTGGAGAGTATGGTGCACGGATGTATGCATCGGTGTGGATGGTATGGTGGAGAATATGGTGCATGGATGTAAGGATCAGTGTGGAGAGTATGGTGCATAGATGTCTGGATCAGTGTGGAGGGTATGGTGGAGAGTATGGTGCACGGATGTATGGATTGGTGTGGAGAGTATGGTGCATGGATGTATGGATCGGTGTGGATGGTATGGTGGAGAGTATGGTGTATGGATCGGTGTGGATGGTATGGTGGAGAGTATGGTGCACGGATTTATGGATCGGTGTGGAGAGTATAGTGCATGGATGTATGGATTGGTGTGTAGAGTATGGTGCATGGATGTATGGATCTGTGTGGATGGTATGGGGGAGAGTATGGTGCACGGATGTAAGGATCGGTGTGGAGAGTATGGTGCACGGATGTATAGACCAGTGTGGAGGGTATGGGCGAGAGTATGGTGCACGGATGTATGGATCAGTGTGGAGGGTATGGGGGAGAGTATGGTGCACGGATGTATGGATTGGGGTCGAGAGTATAGTGCATGGATGTATGGATCGGTGTGGATGGTATGGTGGAGAATATGGTGCACGGATGTAAGGATCGGTGTGGAGAGTATGGTGCACGGATGTCTGGATCAGTGTGGAGGGTATGGTGGAGAGTATGGTGCACGGATGTATGGATTGGTGTGGAGAGTATGGTGCATGGATGTATGGATCGGTGTGGATGGTATGGTGGAGAGTATGGTGTATGGATCGGTGTGGATGGTATGGTGGAGAGTATGGTGCACGGATGTATGGATCGGTGTGGAGAGTATGGTGCATGGATGTATGGATTGGTGTGGAGAGTATGGTGCACGGATGTATGGATCTGTGTGGATGGTATGGTGGAGAGTATGGTGCACGGATGTCTGGATCAGTGTGGAGGGTATGGTGGAGAGTATGGTGCACAGATGTATGGATTGGTGTGAAGAGTATGGTGCACGGATGTCTGGATCAGTGTGGAGGGTATGGTGGAGAGTATGGTGCACGGATGTATGGATTGGTGTGGAGAGTATGGTGCATGGATGTATGGATCGGTGTGGATGGTATGGTGGAGAGTATGGTGTATGGATCGGTGTGGATGGTATGGTGGAGAGTATGGTGCACGGATGTATGGATCGGTGTGGAGAGTATGGTGCATGGATGTATGGATTGGTGTGGAGAGTATGGTGCACGGATGTATGGATCGGTGTGGAGAGTATGGTGCATGGATGTATGGATCGGTGTGGAGAGTATGGTGCACTGATGTATGGATCGGTGTGGAGACTATGGTGGAGGGTATGGTGCACGGATGTATGGATTGGTGTGGATGGTATGGTGGAGAGTATGGTGCACAGATATATGGATAGGTGTGGAGAACATGGTGGAGAGTATGGTGCACGGATGTATGCATTGGTTTGGAGGGTATGGTGGAGAGAGTTTTTTGTTAAACCTCATTTGTTGCTATTAAAATTAAATTATGATACCATATTGTATCAAATTTGTCTTACTATATAACATCAATATCCGTTTTAAAACAAGGTGGGCATGGATGGTGAGTTGATTCGGTGGTTCAATAGGCCACTTGACTGGACTTGCCCCCCAGGCCTAAGGCTGCCAGCCCTCCCCTGGATGGCTCCGATGGCCGCCGGCCACTCGCGATCTCCCGACGCTGAGAGAGAAGGACAGATGGCTGATGTAAACACAGCCGTCTGTCATTCTCCCTGAAGTGATCACAGAGGCTATGTGATCCTGCTCTATAGGATTGCATGTCTCTGTGAGTACTTCACAAGCCCCGCCCCTGACCGTTAAAATCACGCCCCTAGGGACACATTTAACCCATTGATCACACATACATTTTTACAGTAACAGTGCATATTTGTAGCACTGATTACTGTAGTAATGTCACTGGTACCCCCAAAAGTGTCAAAAATGTCAGTTAGGGGTCCGATCTGTCCGCCGCAATGTCACAGTCCCGCAAAAAAAAATCGCAGATGGCCGCCATTACTAGTAAAAAAAAAAAACAATAAAAATTACATAAATCTTTCCCGTAGTTAGTAAATGCAATAACTTTTGCGCAAACCAATCAAAATACGCTTATTGCGATTTGTTTTACCAAAAATATGTAGCAGAAAACAAATTGGCCTAAAATGTTAAAAAATCTTGATTTTTACATTTTTTTTTGAGAATTTCATTTAGAAGAATGTGAAAAATGTTGTAATTTTTTCAAAATTGTCTCTCTTTTTTTGTTTATAGTACAAAAAATAAAAATCGCACAGGTGATCAAATACCACCAAAAGAAAGCACTATTTATGGGAAAAAAAGGACTTTCATTTTGTTTGGGTACAGCATTGCACGACCGCGCAATTGTCCGTTAAAGTAACGCAGTGCAGAATCGCAAAATAGGGCCTGGTCATTGAGCAGCCAAATCCTCCGGGGCTAAATTGGTTAACACACCTGCTCCCCATTCACACCTGAGACCTTGTAACACTAATGAGTCACATGAAACCGGGGAGGTCATGGCTAATTTGGCCCAATTTGAACATTGTCACTTAGGGGTGTACTCACTTTTGTTGCCAGTGGTTTAGACATTTAGGCCCCTTTCACACTAGCAGATCGTTCATATCCGCCTATCCATTTTATAGAAGGATCTGAACGGATGCCCCATGCACCTCTATGGGGCCATTGGATGTCAGCAGAGACATGTCCGCTGACATCCGATCCGGTCCGTCAAATCTGGAAGGATGGAAACTCTATTTTCTATCCGTCCAGCAAATCAGATCGGATGGGATCGGATGAGACAAGCGGTCCGTTCTCATCCGATTCCCCCATAGAGAACAGCGGGGATCTGACAGCTCTGTCTCCACACACAGTGCTCAGCGGACCCCAGCTGAGGAAAACGGAGTCCTCTGACGGGCTCCCATGTGTGAAAGGGGCCTAATGGCTGCGTGTGTAGTTATTTTGATGGGACAGCAAATTTGCACTGTTAAAAAAGCTGTACACTCATTATTTTACATTGTCATTTCTTAAGTGTTGTCACATGAAAAGAGATAATAAAATATTTACACAAATGTGAGGGATGTACTCACTTCTCTGATATACTGTATATATATATACACACACACAGTATATCACCAAAAGTGAGTACACCCCTCACAGTTTTGTAAATATTTTATATCTTTTCATGTGACAATACTGAGGAAATTATACTTTGCTACAATGTAAAACAGTGAGTGTACAGCTTGTATAACAGTGTAAATTTGCTGTCCCCTCAAAATAACTCAACACACAGCCATTAATATCTAAACCACTCGCAAAAAAGTGAGTACATCCCTAAGTGAAAATGTCCAAATTGGGTTCAATTAGCCATTTTCCCTCCCCGGTGTCATGTGACTCGTTAGTGTTACAAGGTCTCAGGTGTGAATGGAGAGCAGGTGTGTTAAATTTGGTGTTATCGCTCTCACTCTCTCATACTGACTCTGGCCTCTGGCAGTGTTCCTCCTTGTACAAAGGAGCAGATACTGGTCCTGCTGATGGGTTAAGTACCTTCTTTGGCCCTGTCCAGATCTCCAGGAATAACTACCTGTCTCCTGGAATCTTCTCCATGCTCTTGAGACTGTGCTGGGAGACACAGCAAACCTTCTAGTTATGGCATGTATTGATGTGCTATCCTGGAGGAGTTGGAAATGCCTGTGCAACCTCTATAGGTATCCAGCTATCACCTCATGCTACCAGTAGTGACACTGACCCTAGCAAATATAAAACTATTAAAAAAACAGTCAGAAAAGAGGAGTAGGGAAAAAACGTTTCAGTGGCCTTCACCTGTAAAACCATTTTATGTTTTGGGGGTCATTTTGATTGTTGCCCATCTAGTGCCCCTGTTGTTAATTTCATTAACCCCAAAGCAGCTGAAACTAATTAACAAACCCCACTTCTACTTACCTGACCAGATCAATATCCCAGGAGTTCAATTGACTGAATGTTATAGTCTGAATAAAAAGTGTTCCTTTTTTGAGCAGTGTAAATATTCAGTACAGTAGATATACAGTGGTCCCCAACCTCGTGGGCACCAGGGACCAGTTTCATGGCAGCCAATTTTCCCAGGAACCGGGGTGGTTGATGGACGGTATATTCATGGCTGTCCTCAGTCCCCCTTCTCACCACAACCCCCCTTTACAGCAGAGTCCTCCCTTTATATCAGTGCTCTTAGTTCTCCTTCACATCACAGCCCCCTTTACATTACAGTGCAGTCCCCTTTACATTAATGGGGACTGTTCTTTAAAGGTGGCACTGTAATGTAAAGGGGGCACTGTGATGTAAAGGGGAGCTGTGATATAAAGAGGGGCTGCTCTGTAACGGGGTCACTGTAATGTAAAGGAGGGCTATGATATAAAGGGGACTGCACTGTAAAGGGGCACTGTAATGATTACAGTGCTCCTTTACAGTGCAGTCACCTTTATATTACAGTGCAGTCCCCTTTACAGTGCAGTCCCCTTTACATCACAGTGCCCCCTTTATAGAGCAGTCCCCGAGAGCAATCACAGACTCATCCATCACAGTGCATCTGCAGTTTACCCCCCCCCCCCATTTCCTCTCTCTCCATTCTAATCTCTGCCTCCAATGCACAAGACTCCTACCTTTGGCAGGGCAGAGGCTGTGCTCAGTCTGCGTGTCCTCTCCCAGCTTCCCCACCCACCTGATGATGTCATCCTCTCAGCAGGGAAGGGGGTTGGGGGAGCTCTCCATTCCAATAGGCAGCCCCTCCTGCCCCCTGCCTTGCTGATAGGATGACATTGTCAGCTGTGTGGGTGGAGGAGTTGGGACACATGGGCATGTCCATATAGCAGGTGGTGAGCGGCAAACACAGTCTGTGATAGGCCTGTGCAAACCGTAAATACTTTCAGGATGCAATGTATAGGAGCAGCAATAGATGGCATGTTGGGAATTTACTGATATTAGTAGCCCACACATAAAGCTTTCTGATAATTGGCAGTGGTGCACTAAAAATGGCAAAGATTCTTTCAACTGCCAGTTTCTTTTGATCCTTCAAATATGCAGTGGCCGAGGAAAATAACTTTACCCTGACAATGCTGTAACTTCGAAAGAGAGATTTTGCATTCAGCTTTTTAGAGAAACAATAGCAGGTCCCTTGTGGCTCCACTACAAATTGTTTCTGAGTAACAAACTAGCAACAAATTATCAATGTACTGCATACGTCTTGTGCTGGCTATCTCTGCAGAACAGTCAGCACTTATTTTACCAAAATAAAACCACAAACACAGTGTATTTAGATATTCAGCTGCCTCCCCAGTGTAAATAAATGCACTTGTTATAAATTAAAACTATAGGGGGCACTACATAAACAAATACTGTATAGCAATCCCAAATGTCCTTGCTAGTAACAAAATTCCAATACCAAATGTGAACTACCAACTCTCTTGTTTACCAATCTCTCTAAAAAAAAATGTTTCCATATAGCATGTAAAAAGTGAATATGTACACATATGTCATAAATAGATACATGTGCAAAATATAGAAATACATTAGTAAAAAGCAGTTTGTGAACATTCAGCATTGTCTGGGGGCATTCCAATGGGCAGTTTGTTAGCCCTGTGAAGTAATCAGGTCCAAAAGGTCAGCCGTTAAATGTAGAGACAAAAAGGCAATAACAACTGGGTGACAGAAAGTAAAGAATAAGCCAGCTTGATTGCCACAAAACCCCTTTGCACATTCAAATCCCGAATAGGAATATATAGGGTGATGGTGGGGCGCAAGACCCCGCCCTTCCATTTTGACCCCTTCCATTTCTCAGAAGCCCCACCCCGTATAGACTCCACCCATTTGGTCCCCTGTATTTTGCTTGCGTGAACAAATTCTCCCAATATATCACATATTAAGGAGTCCATCATTACTAGTATATACCATAATAGGGAGCAGGGGCCCTATTATGGGATATACTGTGAGAGACACCCTATTATGGGATACACTGACTGAGAGTGGCACAAACCCCACAGTACAGACCCCCCCCCCCCAGCACAAACCCCTCAAGCACAAACCCCTTTTACGCCAAAATAACATCTGACCAGAGCACCTTCTTCCACATGTTACAGAGCAGAAATGTTCCCCTTGGGTGGGACTTTGTAGGCACTAATTGTTGCAATAACACAAAAATAATTTTTATAAAGTTTATTGAAAAAGAATAACACAATGGATAAAAACAATTTTAGGCAAGCAGAATATACATCACATATGACAGTAGAACATAGACCACACTGCCCCCGGGTGGTACCCAACACGTTTCGGAGTATAAATATGAACTCCTTCTTCAGGGGTGCCCTTGGAGGGTGGTCTGGAAATGATTGATATATAGAAAATTATTATCAGCATTTAGAAACAATATTTCTAGAACATATTCTATTGAAAAAAATAGGGAGAAAACTTACAAAGTTCACTGTGGTGATTGAAATAAATCGCCTGCCTGAGTGCTAAAAACAAGAGATCAGTATGCCGTGTTAACCATCAGGGATGCCGTATAGTTGTCCTAGGCAATTAAGAAGTTGGATAGATTCTTGGATATGAGGTGTCCGAATTGTGTGCTACCCAGTCTCAGAGGAGGCTGGGTGGGAGCAGCTGAAACCTCAAAAAGACAGTAATCCTGCTGGACAGAAAGCCATGTAATTAATCAATTGATTTATATATAGTAGGGTTTGCAAAGTGCAACCCCTAGGGGCTGCTAAGTTGATAGATCTATGGGGCCAGATTTGACAGTATCAAATGTGATAAAAGAAACATAAGCCGTCTGTGTGAGAGACTGGACAAGTGCCAAAATATAAATATGTAAAAGAATCATATAGTTAAAATATTAAAGCCTGGACCCAGATGAGTCAGGAATTAGGCTGTATACAAAATTGCGATGTGAAGGCTGTCCATTGCTACACATAGATACGGCTGTAAATTAGCTGCAGAAGCCTCTGTGCAGTAAAAATCATGGTTCCTACCTTAAAGGTCCAAGTTATCAGATGCTGCGGCAGAGCCTGCAGTTTCCCTGTGTGTCTGGCAAGAGAACATGTACGTCTGATGCCAGACAAACAGAGCTTAACCTCCCTGGCGGTATGATTCTGTCAGGAATTCTGTTCCAAAAGCGGTACAATTCTTTTCATGGAAATTTGGCGTTATGTATTATAGGCCTACAATTCTTAGTAATTACTGACTTAAACCTGACCAAAACAAGTCTCTAGTAGACATCCCAGATGTGATAAATTTGAAACACAAACAAGTGAATTATAATCGAATCAATAATATTATTTTATTATTTAATATATAATATATATAATAAAATTATATTATTGATTAGATTATAATTCATGCGTTATATATTATATATATATGTGTGTATATATATATATATATATATATATATATGTGTGTATATAGATATATATATATATATGTGTGTGTGTATGTATATATATATATATATATATATATATGCATATATATATATATGCATATATATAATATAAAATGTGTTATGTGTTTTGTGCAACGTTTTTTTTTTTTTTTTAGTCATCAAATCCATATGCATTGAGAGACATAATGCCTATAATCAAAAAAGGTCCCTATGAGGGAACAGTATATAAAAAAGAGAAACGAGGACAAGACGGTTTCATCTTCCAAAGTGGCAACATGGGCAGACTGACATTCTTGTGTACAAAAAGTGCAGGAATATTAGAACAAAAATGCAAACAATGATAAAGGTATAATAGCAGGGGGATGGGGGGGGGAGGGGGAAAGTAATGTTATGTATAAATAGCATGTATCCCATACAGAGGGAAATAAACTTAGTCAATGCCATCTATGACGACGGAAACGACTAAACATCAAATGAAGCATCTGTAAGACTGATAGATGAAAATAGTAACGGGAAACCTGCAACCTTATTATTTTTCCATGCCACCGGACATAAAGCCCTCAAGAAATGGTCTAAACGAAATCATGTCGTTTAGTCCAGGTGGCTCTGTCGCTTTTAAACGATAGATCCAACGCAACTCCATTTGGAGGAGGGTCTTATTCCAATCCCCTCCTCTGGGGTTGGGGTGGATTCTATCTAAGATTAAGAATTTGATTATAGGGAATCTCCCGGCATGGACCAAGCTAATATGGCGTCCCAGAGGAAGATCCGGGTCGCACATTCTCATACTTTTTATATGCCTACAAGCTCGTTTGGTGAAATCCAGTTTGGTCTTTCCGACATAATAGCAGCTGCACTCACAGAGGAGTAAGTATACCACCCCGTGAGTGCGGCAGTTGGCAAAATGCTTTGGTTTACAAATTTGTCCATTTGGTAAGATAGGGTTTTTAGAGGTGTGCATGAATCTACAATATTTACAGGCCCCACACATGTAGGTCCCTTTGAATTTGCATGGGTCCTTCCCTTTGTGGGCTGTAAATTCACTTTGTACAAGTTGATCTTTTAGAGCAGGTACTTTCTTATAAGTGAATTGAGGATATTCAGGGACATGCTTTCCCACGATAGGATCAAGGGAAAGCATATGCCAATATCTGGTTACAATTCTTTTGATGTCTGGGTGCTGTTCTGAGTATTTCGTAATGATCCTCAAAATTTGGTCAACAGGTTTGGGAGTTTTTTGGGCCAGTAGTAGTGTCCTGTCACTCGTCAAGGCTCTTTTGTATGCCTTTTTGAGAGTAGTACTTGTATATCCTCTAGAGAGGAGTCTAAGTCTCAAGTCATCAGCAGCTTTTTGAAAGCTTGCTAGGTCAGTACAGTTCCTCCTGGCCCGAAGGTATTGGCCATATGGGATGGAACGGACCAAAGTTTTTGGGTGGAAACTCGAAGCGTGTAGGATGGTGTTTCCAGCAGTGGGCTTGCGGTACAACCCACTGTGGAGAACACCATCCTCACCCTTATGAATCTCCACATCCAAAAAAGTGACATGGCTTGCGTCACAGCTCATGGTAAAATTAAGGTTAAATTTGTTTTTGTACAAAAAAGTTGGGGGGTAGAGGGGATAAAGATCCTCTCTAGAGGGTTGCAATAACTAGGCTCACTAATTGCTTTATGGTGCAAAATTAATTTTATTAGGTGATATCAAGTAACATATAATGACAAACAATTTAAAGAAGCTGCCTTTGCAGCAGATATAGTGTGAAGGTAAAATCGCAGGACCCTATGGACCAGGAAAGGTATACTGCTTTGTGAGCAGTATCCCTGCCTTACCAAGTCCACCCTGTGGAAGTAATCTTAAAGTGGTGAGATTCTTTAGAAGCTTGGGTGATCGATCTCTAAGGATCCTATTCACCTCTGCTTGAGTTTAGTCTTAGTACTGAAGTTCTGAAGAAGCGTGCGTCATCACGCGAAACGCGTAAACGTCATACGCCAGCGCCACGCCCACCCCACCAAGGAACATCCGACCACGTATGGAATGAAGGACATAGGTACGGCACATGCAAGCGGCAACCAGGAGAGTACCGGAGACGCAAGAGACATCGACTCCAACCCCTCTCTTCAATCCCTCCCCCCACCTTAATCTTCCGGACCTCCGAAAACTACCCGATAACCGAAGAAATTTAATCCGGAGACAGAACAGCGGGAGATCAGACACGATTAAAGCTGTCTGCATCACACAACGACACGGATCTAGAGGTGCCCCGAAGGAAACGAGGTAACGTAGCTCAGTGACACCGAGGCAGGTTGACCGGACATCTATGGGTGAGTAAGGGTGAGCGGATGAAAACACTCACCACCCTCTAAATATACTCTTGAGCATTTAATCAGAGACCCCTGTATTCATACCTATAAGGATATACTCCCCTCAACTAAGGTGTCCTGGTCCCGGGTGCCACGAGCCCCTCTGCACAGCCGAGCAAGCCAAAAAGCTCTATAAGAAGCCATAAATTATATATTGCTCAGCAAAGAGAAAGGAAGTCCCCTCAGTCTCCATAGACATACAATTCAATTTACTTCTCCACAACACTAGTACTCCATGGTACCCCAAGCCGCTGCATAGTGTCATACCTCCGGATACAACTAATCCGGATTACAAATATATTTATATTTCTCTATTAACGAGCTCCAACGATTATACCCATGTGCATTTGAGATATATATACACACTCACCTTTTTCAAGGGACACTTTTTGATCCCCTACTTAAAAATAACAACATTTATCTATTGCGCATACTACTTTCTGGATTCAAAACCAGCAACATTCCTTATTACTCCAAGGTCGGAAGAAGCTTTATGCCTATGATTTAATGCACATAATGTGAATATATATCTGACAAATTCTGTATAAACTATGCATAAATCAATATACACTGTATAGTGCACTTTTATAGGCATATCTACATACCCTAAGACTAAACTCAAGCAGAGGTGAATAGGATCCTTAGAGATCGATCACCCAAGCTTCTAAAGAATCTCACCACTTTAAGATTACTTCCACAGGGTGGACTTGGTAAGGCAGGGATACTGCTCACAAAGCAGTATACCTTTCCTGGTCCATAGGGTCCTGCGATTTTACCTTCACACTATATCTGCTGCAAAGGCAGCTTCTTTAAATTGTTTGTCATTATATGTTACTTGATATCACCTAATAAAATTAATTTTGCACCATAAAGCAATTAGTGAGCCTAGTTATTGCAACCCTCTAGAGAGGATCTTTATCCCCTCTACCCCCCAACTTTTTTGTATAGTCTTTCTTTGGTTGCCTGTGGTTCCTGGTATATACTACCAATTAATTGTGTTTACTTTCCCATTATAAGGAAAATTATTTCCTAGATACTCTATGATCGTCCTGTTTCCCTGGATTTTATTCTTTCTTTTGTAAATTTGTTTTTGTTCATTCTGTCCATGAAGTTATTGAGAAGTTCCGCTGATCCATGCCAAAGCATGAATACATCGTCGATGTAACGGACCCACATGATGCTAAATTAACTTCTTATCTTATAGTCTTATTATTATGACTTATCAAATGTAACCTTCCTGGGTGGTGTCCGGTCTTGGTTCACAGAGATAATATTATCTCTGTGCACGCTTTGGGACCAGCCCGGCACGGTAAGAACGGACGCCACCTAGTGGCTCCCGCTGCTTCGGCATCTGTCTGTTACATCCCGTTCTCCCTTAGAGCTCGGTGGCGCATGCCCAGTAGACTCCGTCTGCGGTTCACGCCGACGTGAGTCATTCCGTGTCGGTGGAACGCACAGGCTGACCGCACTTCCGCCGGATAATTTCCGGTCGGGGGTGTGTTCGGCCTGCACGTTCCAGGAAACTCCGTTGCAATTAGCTGCACAGACCACACACTCAGCTGAGACATATCTCAGCTAATTCTCACTCCCCTTTTTAAGCCCTGTTTGTCTGGCATCAGACGTACATGTTCTCTTGCCAGACACACAGGGACACTGCAGGCTCTGCCGCAGCATCTGATAACTTGGACCTTTAAGGTAGGAACCATGATTTTTACTGCACAGAGGCTTCTGCAGCTAATTTACAGCCGTATCTATGTGTAGCAATGGACAGCCTTCACATCGCAATTTTGTATACAGCCTAATTCCTGACTCATCTGGGTCCAGGCTTTAATATTTTAACTATATGATTCTTTTATATATTTATATTTTGGCACTTGTCCAGTCTCTCACACAGACGGCTTATGTTTCTTTTATCACATTTGATACTGTCAAATCTGGCCCCATAGATCTATCAACTTAGCAGCCCCTAAGGGTTGCACTTTTCAAACCCTACTATATATAAACCAATTGATTAATTACATGGCTTTCTGTCCAGCAGGATCGCTGTCTTTTTGGGGTTTCAGCTGCTCCCACCCAGCCTCCTCTGAGACTGGGTAGCACACAATTCGGACACCTCATATCCAAGAATCTATCCAACTTCTTAATTGCCTAGGACAACTATACAGCATCCCTGATGGTTAACACCGGAATACTGATCTCTTGTTTTTAGCACTCAGGCAGGCGATTTATTTCAATCACCACAGTGAACTTTGTAAGTTTTCTCCCTATTTTTTTCAATAGAATATGTTCTAGAAATATTGTTTCTAAATGCTGATAATAATTTTCTATATATCAATCATTTCCAGACCACCCTCCAAGGGCACCCCTGAAGAAGGAGTTCATATTTATACTCCGAAACTCGTCGGGTACCACCCGGGGGCAGTGTGGTCTATGTTCTACTGTCATATGTGATGTATATTCAGCTTGCCTAAAATTGTTTTTATCCATTGTGTTATTCTTTTTCAATAAACTTTATAAAAATTATTTTTGTGTTATTGCAACAATTAGTGCCTACAAAGTCCCACCCAAGGGGAACATTTTTGCTCTGTATCTAATTTTTGGGATGTGGCACCCATGGGATCATTCAACATGAACAACTTTTTTGACTTCTTCCACATGTTTGGTGTGTCTCCCAGGTGGCAAACTTTAAACAACACTTTTTATGGATATCTTTAAGAAATGGCTTTCTTTTTGCCACTCTTCCATAAAGGCCAGATTTGTGCAGTATATGAATATGATTGTTGTCCTATGGACAGAGTCTCCCACCTCAGCTGTAGATCTCTGCAGTTCATCCAGAGTGATCATGGGCCTCTTGGCTGCATCTCTGATCAGTCTTCTCCTTGTATTAGCTGAAAGTTTAGAGGGACAACCAGGTCTTCGTAGATTTGCAGTGGTCTGATACTCCTTCCATTTCAAAATTATCGCTTGCACAGTGCTCCTTGGGATGTTTAAAGCTTGGGAACTCTTTTTGTATCCAAACAGGGGCGTAACTACAGGGGTTGCAATTGCAACCGGGCCCCATGCTCCAGGGGGCCCGTGCAGCTCCACTGTATACCTGGATAGGAGGGGCGGCGGGGGCAGCATGTAGAGAAACCACTGTCCTCCTTTTTCCTCCTGTAGCTGCAGGAGGAAAATGGAGGAGATTGGTTCCTCTGTATGCTGCCCCTGACACTCCTCCTATCCGGTTCACTTGTGTTCTGCTATCTCTGGGCCCCTGTGTGCTCCCCTGATCCCCCCCCACTGGGCCAACTGCAGAACTTGTGAAAGGGTCCCACTGCGGGACCGTAATAAAGGGCCCCGCAACGAGAGTGAAGGGCCCCAGGATCAGTTGGAGGAGCCCCAGGCTTAAAGGGAAGGGCCCCGGCCAGGTGTCTGGGGGGCCCTGCATGGTTTCTTGCAACGGGGCCCTGAAGGTTCTAGTTACGCCTCTGTATCCAAATCCAGCTTTAAACTTCTCCACAACAGTATCTCCGGCCTGCCTGACCTAATTTTAAAGGGTGCCTTGAGACTGTCCATTATTTTAAAGGGTGCCTTGAGACTGACAATTATTTAAAGGGTGCCTTGAGACTGTCCATAATTTTAAAGGATGCCTGGAGACTGTCCATAATTTTAAAAGGTGCCTTGAGATTGTCCATAATTTTAAAGAGTGCTTGGAGACTGTCCATCATTTTAAAGGGTGTCATGAGACTGTCCATAATTTTAAAGGGTGCCTTGAGACTGTCCATCATTTTAAAGGGTGCCCTGAGACTGTCCATTATTTTAAGGGGTGCCTTGAGATTTTCCATAATTTTAAAGGGTGCCTTGAGATTGTCCATAATTTTAAAGGGTGCCTTGAGACTGTCCATATTTTAAAGGGTGCCTTGAGATTGTCTATAATTTTAAAGGGTGCCATGAGACTGTCCATATTTTAAAGGATGCCTTGAGACTGTCCATAATTTTGAAGGGTGCCTTGAGACTGTCCATATTTTAAAGGGTACCTTGAGACTGTCCATAATTTTAAAGGGTGCCCTGAGATTGTCCATAATTTTAAAGGGTGCCTTGAGACTGTCCATAATTTTAAAGGAGGCCTTGAGACTGTCCATATTTTTAAAGGTTGCCTTGAGATTGTCTATAATTTTAAAGGGTGCCTTTGTAACGCTCCTGCGTTTTACGTATGATGTGGATTTTCAGCTGCAGAAATATTCCACTTCAGTAGTCATGTAGAGAAACGCTGAGACACCAATCCCAACTCTCAATGACTCATCATGTGTGGATGATCTCAATTCAGCAAGTAAATACACACACTCAATAAGATGTTTCCTAGAGTGACTTATGTATATAGTAACACAGTGATGATAGGCTGAAGAGACAGGTTGGGTAGAGATGGTAGATGACAGACACTTGAAAGGAAATGTTCTTGAAAGTAAGATAGTAGCAGATGGGATGCAGATAGGTTTAGCAATCATGTATGGTAGTAGATGACAGAGTAGCAGGTGGACATACAAGAGAGATCAACCCAGTGCAAGAACAGGTGGTAGTAGGCTCAAGAGCTAGCAATCTTAGATAATGCAGATGTAGTAATAGTCCTTAGTATGCAGAGCTAGATAGTGTAAGCTTTAGTATAAAGGTTATAGAGGTTTCCCCTGTGGGGTACTTATCACTAATAGCAATGTAGCAGAGGAGAGGTTCGGCAAGAGCGGATGATCCGGTAGCGGGATACAGGGATCAGCGCAGCGTGGTTCCAACAGCGAGGTATGCTTGCAAGCATGAGAGCTTCAAGAAAGGTTAGCATCAAGGCACAAAGCAGTTTGAACGAACACATGTGAGTGAGAGCCGGCGATCTAAATAGCCATCCAGTCCGGCGCTCAGTGATGACAGCATCAGTCTTAAAGGTGTATGCGCACCTTACCAAAAGAGAATGGTGGAGCGCATACACTTATGAAAGAGTAATTAGGGTACCCAAAGGTACCAGAACATTACAGTACCCCCCCTTAAGGCTGGCTCCTGAAGGCCTCTGGAGCTGGTTTGTCTGGGTATGAAAATTGCGGATTAATCTAGAGGCATGTATGTCAGAGGTGTTTAGCCAGGTGTCGTCTTGGGGCCCATAGTTCTTCCATCGAACCAAGTACTGAAGTCTTCCTCTGTGGATACGAGAATCCAGAATCTCTTTTATCTCATATTCTTCTCCACCTTCAACTTGTACAGGAGGAGGAGGTGGGATAGTAGGTCTTATTCCTTGGTCAGGAACATGGGGCTTCAGTAGCGACACATGGAAAATGGGATGTATTTTGAGGTCTATTGGCAATGTAAGCTGTACTGCAGCTTTTCCAATAAGTTTCTTGATTGGGAAAGGTCCCAACAACAGAGGTCCAAGCTTTTTGCTAGGGATTTTCAGTCTTAAATTTTTTGTTGAGAGCCAAACGAGGTCCCCGATAGCGTACTGAAGAGAAGGTCTTCTGCGAAGATCATAGTACTTCTTTTGTTGACTATGAGCGTGTGCAATGGTAGTATTAAGCAAACCCAGAGAGTCCTTTATTTGGGTAAGATAGTCTGAGGCTACTGGGTTATTTGAAGGAAGGATGCGTGGTGGAAGAATAGAGGGATGAAACCCATAGTTCAAGTAGAACGGACTCTGCTTGGTCGTACTGTGGGTTGCGTTGTTGTAGGCAAATTCTGCCAGAGGGAGAAGATCCACCCAATCATCCTGTTGGTAAGAAGTGTAACAACGTAAATATTGCTCGATGCATTGGTTGACTCTTTCAGTCTGTCCGTTGGTCTGCGGATGGTAAGGAGAAGTGAGCTTCCGCTCGATCCGTAGTATGTGACATAGTTCTTGCCAGAACTTGGAAATAAATTGTGATCCACGGTCAGACAGAAGAGTTTTTGGGATACCATGTAACTTAATGACATGTTTCATCAGGAGTTCTGCCGTTTGTTTGGACGAAGGTAGTCTGCGAATAGCAATGAAATGTGCCATTTTTGTCAGATGGTCCACTGACACTAAGATGGTATTAAATCCTTTGGAAGGAGGCAATTCCACTATAAAGACCAAGGACACAACTTCCCATGGAGTTTGGGGTATTGGTAGACTGCATAGTAGACCGGATGGTCTCGTAGTGTCAATTTTGGACCTGGCACAGACATTGCATGAAGAGACGAATTTTTGTATAGATGTTTTCATGTCAGGCCACCAGAATTGTCTGGTAATCAGATTAAGAGTCTTTGTCATACCCATATGTCCTGCCATAGGCACATCATGCGATAATTCCAAGATCTTGTTGCGTATGGTAGGTGGTATGTAAAGTTTGTGGTTGTAGTAGAGGAAGCCTTCTGCATCAGTATTTAGTTGTGGTGGGGGTGAATCCAAACTTATACCATGCAAAACCTCTTCCTTCAAGGAACGGACAACTCCAATAATGCGTTTGTGAGGTATTATAGGAACGGAAGGGATTTCGAAGTAGTTTTCTTCAGTTAGTCGTGATAGTGCATCCGCCTTTTTGTTCTTATCTGCAGGTGTGTAGGTCACTAGGAAGTTAAACCTTAGAAAGAATAGTGACCATCGTACCTGTCGGTGAGAGAGAGTTTTGTTAGTCTGAAGATATTGGAGATTTTTATGGTCCGTGTATATAAGTATTGGTAATTGGGTGCCTTCGAGTAGATGTCGCCAATTCTCCAGAGCCAATTTTATAGCAAGCAGTTCCTTTTCACCCATGGGGTAATTTATCTCTGGACTGCTTAGGGATTTAGAAAAAAAGGCGACTGGATGAAGTGTTGAAGTGTGAGTTGGTCGTTGGGAGAGTATTGCCCCTACTGCCATGTTTGACGCATCTACTTCCAGAATGTATTGGAAGGATGGGTCTGGATGGCGTAATATGGGAGCAGAAGTAAACCTTGTCTTTAACAGGTGAAAAGCTTTATTTGCTTCATCTGACCATTTGAATGTTTTTTTAATGCTAGTGAGCTGTGTGAGGGGTCTCACAATGGCAGAGAAGTATCTGATGAACTTCCTGTAGAAATTCGAAAATCCAAGGAATCGCTGTAGCGCCTTGCGTGTGGTTGGTGTAGGCCAATCCTGAATGCAGGATATCTTACTCATGTCCATCTCGATTCCTGTTTTGGATATGATGTAGCCTAGAAACAGTACCTCTTCTTTATGAAACAAGCATTTTTTCAGTTTCACATAAAGGTTGTGTGCAAGCAATCTCGATAATACTAGTCTTACATGTCTTATGTGTTCAGACAGGGATCGTGAATATATAAGTATATCGTCCAGATATACCACAACACAGACATCTAGTAAGTCTCTGAAAATATCATTTATAAATCGTTGAAAAACTGCAGGGGCGTTGCATAGCCCGAATGGCATTACAAGATATTCGAACAATCCGTATCTGGTTCTGAATGCAGTCTTCCACTCGTGTCCAGCACAGATTCGAATGAGATTGTATGCTCCTTTCAGATCCAATTTTGAAAAATAGGTAGCTCCACGCACCTGCTCAATGAGCTCAGGGATAAGCGGTAGAGGATAGCGATCTTTTATTGTAATAGCATTCAATTGCCTATAGTCGATGATAGGCCTGAGACTTGAGTCCTTATTGCGGACAAAAAAGAGTCCTGCTGCTGTGGAAGAAGTGGAAGGTCTAATAAAACCTTTCTTCAAATTCTCATCCAAATAGTCTTTGAGATGGGAAAGTTCATCCTGTGAAAGAGGATAAACATGACCGAACGGCAATTTGCTATTTGGGAGTAGATCAATGCTACAATCATAGTCTCGATGGGGAGGTAGTGCTTGAGCATTTTTCTCAAGAAAAACCTCAGAGAGATCCTGATAACATAGTGGTGCAATCTCATCTGTCACCACCGAAAGACGGGAGGTTACACGTACCCTCGCAATAGCAAGAGAGGAAGGCCAGGGTCCGTTCCTTCCAATCTATGGTTGGTTGATGTGTGTGCAACCAGGGAAGTCCCAACACAATGGGAAAGTGGGGTGAAGGTATTAGATCGAAGGTAGTGGTCTCCATATGAGACCCGTTAGTAGTGACTAAGAGTGCCTGTGTCTGATCAGTGATCGGACCAGAGGATAAAGGAACACCGTTAATAAGACTTACTGAGACAGGTTTAAGTTTAGAAATAATAGGAACTTTATTTAAAGCAGCAAAACGTATGTCAATATAATTTCCACAAGATCCTGTGTCAATCATGGCCTTAGTAGTAATCCTGTTCTGGTCCCACTGTAATGTTAAGCAAACAGAAAGGTAAGGGTTAGTGATTGAAGTTGTCAATCCCCCTAGGAGGACATGTGAACACTCTCCCTTCTTTTTGTAGACTAGGGGACAGACGTTTTTCTTGTGATCCGGGGATGCACAGTACAAGCAGAGATTACCAGATCGTCTTTTGGCTCTTTCCATAGTTGATAGAGGTGGGCGTATGGTTCCTACCTCCATAGGAACGGGGTCAACGGCCGAAATCCGAGAAGAACTGGATAATGGCATTCCCATTTTCTCAGCCTTTCTTTCTCGTAGTCTTCTATCTATGGTGATACTGAGTTGTATCAATGCATCCAGGGTTTTTGGCAGATCCGCTCGGGCGAGCTCGTCTTTAACGGCCTCTGATAGGCCAAGCCTAAATTGGGTTTTCAGAGATGCATCATTCCATTCTGAATCAAGGGTCCATCTCTTGAATTCTGCGACAAAGTCTTCTACAGGTCTCCTACCTTGTTTCAAAGATCTTAATTGAAGATCGGCAGTACTCTGCCTATTGGGATCATCATATTGGCTAGTGAGTTCTGCTAGGAACAAGGCATAGGAGTTGAGAAGCTGGTCGTTTTTCTCAAAAAGAGAGTCTGCCCAGGCCCAAGGATCGCCTGTTAGGTAAGAAATAATAGTACAAACCTAAATGTGATCAGTAAGGTAGGTACGGGGTTTTAGCAAGAAAAGTAACTCACATGCGTTTTTAAATTCGCAAAAATTTTTGCGATCGCCTGTAAATACCAAAGGAGGATTTATTTTGGGTTCAGGGGACTGAGCAGTGGTAAGTTGTGTCAGTCTAATTACCTGCTGCGACAGAGCCTGATTGTCTTCTTTTAATTCAGCAAGTGCGTGTATTAACGCAGTTACTTGCTGTTTTAATTGTGTCATCTGAGTGGTTATTTCTGCTGAATCCATTTGTGGTTCGTTCAATCTGTAACGCTCCTGCGTTTTACGTATGATGTGGATTTTCAGCTGCAGAAATATTCCACTTCAGTAGTCATGTAGAGAAACGCTGAGACACCAATCCCAACTCTCAATGACTCATCATGTGTGGATGATCTCAATTCAGCAAGTAAATACACACACTCAATAAGATGTTTCCTAGAGTGACTTATGTATATAGTAACACAGTGATGATAGGCTGAAGAGACAGGTTGGGTAGAGATGGTAGATGACAGACACTTGAAAGGAAATTTTCTTGAAAGTAAGATAGTAGCAGATGGGATGCAGATAGGTTTAGCAATCATGTATGGTAGTAGATGACAGAGTAGCAGGTGGACATACAAGAGAGATCAACCCAGTGCAAGAACAGGTGGTAGTAGGCTCAAGAGCTAGCAATCTTAGATAATGCAGATGTAGTAATAGTCCTTAGTACGCAGAGCTAGATAGTGTAAGCTTTAGTATAAAGGTTATAGAGGTTTCCCCTGTGGGGTACTTATCACTAATAGCAATGTAGCAGAGGAGAGGTTCGGCAAGAGCGGATGATCCGGTAGCGGGATACAGGGATCAGCGCAGCGTGGTTCCGACAGCGAGGTATGCTTGCAAGCATGAGAGCTTCAAGACAGGTTAGCATCAAGGCACAAAGCAGTTTGAACGAACACATGTGAGTGAGAGCCGGCGATCTAAATAGCCATCCAGTCCGGCGCTCAGTGATGACAGCATCAGTCTTAAAGGTGTATGCGCACCTTACCAAAAGAGAATGGTGGGGCGCATACACTTATGAAAGAGTAATTAGGGTACCCAAAGGTACCAGAACATTACAGCCTTGAGACTGTCCATATTTTAAAGGATGCCTTGAGACTGTCCATAATTTTGAAGGGTGCCTTGAGACTGTCCATAATTTTAAAGGATGCCTGGAGACTGTCCATAATTTTAAAGGGTGCCTTGAGATTGTCCATAATTTTAAAGAGTACTTTGAGACTGTCCATCATTTTAAAGGGTGTCTTGAGACTGTCCATAATTTTAAAAGATGCCTTGAGACTGTCCATATTTTTAAAGGTTGCCTTGAGATTGTCTATAATTTTAAAGGTGCCTTGAGACTGTCCATATTTTAAAGGATGCCTTGAGACTGTCCATAATTTTGAAGGGTGCCTTGTAGGGATGATCGAACGGTTCGGGTCGACCATCGGTTCGACCCGAACATTGGGTGTTCGTGGTTCGGCCGAATTTAGAACTTTTTGCTGAAAAAGTTCGGAATTCGGCAACCAGAACCGACCAAAATGCAATGGTTCAGGAAATTGGCTTTAAAAGCCAGTGATTGGACCAGAACCATTACCAAAAGCCAATTGAGGGGGCAGGAGAATGCTAGGAATGTGATTGGAGTGACTAGGGGGTCCATAGTCCAATCATTAGTGAATACGCCCCCCAGTATATAAGATAGCCCCCGCCAAATTCCTAGCATTGTTATACAGGGACATGGAAGAGAGTGGAAGCAGTTCTGTTAATTTTACTTTAAAAGTGTCATTTAGCATTTATTAGTGTGAGGAAAGGGATATCTAGTGTAGTTAGGGTGCTCTTTTACACTTTAGTTAGATGCAAAAATTTTGTTTCTGTAGGGAAAGTGTGAAGTGTCAGGGTGACCGTAATGTAGTGTAGGGTTAACTGACTGCTATGGCAGGGTGACCAAACCCTTCCATATCAGGGTGACCGTAATGTAGTGTAGGGTGAACTGACAGTGACTGCTATGGCAGGGTCACCAAACCCTTCCATATCAGGGTGACCGCTATAGAGAAAAGCTAGTTTCTCTGAAGTCACTTTCGCTGCAGTAATATGGCTTCGCCCCTGTCAGCTTGCTTTTTGGCTGCAGGCGTCTATAGTGATTTTTTGAGCACATGTTTGGAGTCAGGCATGATATCTGAACATGTGTATAGGGGGTATATATACACACCCATGTATGTATATATACACCTGCACATATATAGGTGTGAAAGGAGCAGAAAACACTACTTGCGCTAATGAAATAATTAACACCAATATAGTTACGCTCCTATCACACCTATATATGTCTAGGTGTATATATACATATAAGTATGTGTGTATATATACCACTATACACAAGTTCAGATGTTTTGCCTGCCTCCAAAGAACCCAAGAAAATGCCCAAAAAAACGTTAGCGTAAAAAAAAAACGCCCAGGTGTGTTGTTGCAGGCATGTTTTTGGGGGTTTTTGGAGGCAGGCAAAACATCTGAACTTGTGTATAGTGGTATATATATACACACATACTTATATGTATATATACACCTAGACATATATAGGTGTGATAGGAGCGTAACTATATTGGTGTTAATTATTTCATTAGCGCAAGCATATATTTCTGCTACTATCACACCTATATATGTCTAGGTGTATATATACATATTAGTATGTGTGTATATATACCACTATACACAAGTTCAGATGTTTTGCCTGCCTCCAAAGAACCCAAGAAAATGCCCAAAAAAACGCTAGCGTAAAAAAAAAAAAAAAAACCCAGGTGTGTTGTTGTAGGCATTTTTTGGGGGTTTTTGGAGGCAGGCAAAACATCTGAACTTGTGTATACGGGTATATATACGCACATACTTATAAAAATATATACACCTAGACATATATAGGTGTGATAGTAGCAGAAATATATGCTTGCACTAATGAAATAATTAACACTAATATGGCTCTGCTCCTATAACACCTATATATCTCTAAGTGTAAAATACATATAAATATGTGTGTATATATACCACTATACACAAGTTCAGATGTTTTGCCTGCCTCCAAAAACCCCCAAAAAATGCCTGCAACAACACACCTGGGCGTTTTTTTTTTTTTGGCGCTAGCGTTTTTTTGGGCATTTTTTTGGGTTCTTTGGAGGCAGGCAAAACATCTGAACTTGTGTATAGTGGTATATATACACACATACTTATATGTATTTTACACTTAGACATATATAGGTGTGATAGGAGCGGAGCCATATTAGTGTAAATGATTTCATTAGCGCAAGCATATATTTCTGCTACTATCACACCTATATATGTCTAGGTGTATATATACATACATGGGTGTGTATATATACCCCCTATACATATGTTCAGATGTTTTGCCTGCCTCAAAAGACCCCAAAAAATGCCCAAAAAAACGCTTGCTACTAAACCGGCAAGGTGTGAAAAGAGAGAAGCCACTAACCTGTTCTATAAGTGACAAAATACAAACAATCTTATTTTTTATGGTTTTGGACATGCTACAGAGCTGAAACTTCACAGGTACACTTTTTAGACCCCCCAGATACTAAATCCAAAGACATTTTTCTTTTTTTTTTTTTTTTTTCTCTTTTTTCAATAATTGGCTCTCTATCAAAAATGACAATTTTTAAGAACTTTTTTTTGTGTGATTAATAGTCCCTGGGGTATGACCCAGAACCCTAGGCACTTTTTAGGGGCATTTATTGGGTTTTAGGGCTTCAAAATTGTGTTTTTTGATTACCGAAGTTCGGGTCCCATTGATTTCAATGGGGTTCTGAAATCCGGGCCGAACTTTCGGGAAGTTTGGATGTTCTGGCCGAACCGAACTTTTGAAAAGTTCGATCATCCCTAGCTGCCTTGAGACTGTCCATAATTTTAAAGGATGCCTGGAGACTGTCCATAATTTTAAAGGGTGCCTTGAGATTGTCCATAATTTTAAAGGGTGCTTTGAGACTGTCCATCATTTTAAAGGGTGTCTTGAGACTGTCCATAACTTTAAAGGGTGTCCTGAGACTGTCCATAATTGTAAAGGGTGCCTTGAGACTGTCCCTAATTTTAAAGGGTGCCCTGAGACTGACCATTATTTAAAGGGTGCCTTGAGACTGTCCATAATTTTAAAGGATGCCCGGAGACTGTCCATAATTTTAAAGGGTGCCTTGAGATTGTTAAAGATTTTAAAGGGTGCTTTGAGACTGTCCATCATTTTAAAGGGTGTCTTGAGACTGTCCATAATTTTAAAGGGTGCCCTGAGACTGTCCATAATTGTAAAGGGTGCCCTGAGACTGTCCAGTATTTTAAGGGGTGCCTTGAGATTGTCCATAATTTTAAAGGGTGCCTTGAGATTGTCCATAATTTTAAAGGGTGCCCTGAAATTGTCCATCATTTTAAAGGGTGTCTTGAGACTGTCCATAATTTTAAAGGATGCCTTGATACTGTGCATAATTTTTAAGGGTGCCCTGAGACTGACCATTATTTAAAGGGTGCCTTGAGACTGTCCATAATTTTAAAGGATGCCCGGAGACTGTCCATAATTTTAAAGGGTGCCTTGAGATTGTTAAAGATTTTAAAGGGTGCTTTGAGACTGTCCATCATTTCAAAGGTTGTCTTGAGACTGTCTATAACTTTAAAGGGTTTCCTGAGACTGTCCATAATTGTAAAGGGTGCCTTGAGACTGTCCCTAATTTTAAAGGGTGCCCTGAGACTGACCATTATTTAAAGGGTGCCTTGAGACTGTCCATAATTTTAAAGGATGCCCGGAGACTGTCCATAATTTTAAAGGGTGCCTTGAGATTGTTAAAGATTTTAAAGGGTGCTTTGAGACTGTCCATCATTTTAAAGGGTGTCTTGAGACTGTCCATAATTTTAAAGGGTGCCCTGAGACTGTCCATAATTGTAAAGGGTGCCCTGAGACTGTCCAGTATTTTCAGGGGTGCCTTGAGATTGTCCATAATTTTAAAGGGTGCCTTGAGATTGTCCATAATTTTAAAGGGTGCCCTGAAATTGTCCATCATTTTAAAGGGTGTCTTGAGACTGTCCATAATTTTAAAGGATGCCTTGATACTGTGCATAATTTTTAAGGGTGCCCTGAGACTGTCCATATTTTTAAAGGTTGCCTTGAGATTGTCTATCATTTTAAAGGGTGCCTTGAGTTTGTCCATAATTTTAAAGAGCGCCTTGAGACTGTCCATAATTTTAAAGGATGCCTTGAGACTGTGCATTATTTTTAAGGGTGCCCTGAGACTGTCCATATTTTTAAAGGTTGCCTTGAGTTTTCCTATAATTTTAAAGGGTGCCTTGAGACTGTCCATATTTTAAAGGATGCCTTGAGACTGTCCATAATTTTAAAGGGTGCCTTGAGACTGTCCATAATTTTAAAGGGTGCCTTGAGACTGTGCATTATTTTTAAGGGTGCCCTGAGACTGTCCATATTTTTAAAGGTTGCCTTGAGTTTTCCTATAATTTTAAAGGGTGCCTTGAGACTGTCCATATTTTAAAGGATGCCTTGAGACTGTCCATAATTTTAAAGGGTGCCCTGAGACTGTCCATAATTTTAAAGGGTGACTTGAGATTGTCCATAATTCTAAAGGTTGCCTTGAGACTGAAAAGAAGGTTGAAAAATACTGCAGTAGAGAGTGATTTCACCAGGACAGGAAGTTTGGAGCTTATCAAACTTTTCCTACATGGCTCGGTGGTCTGTAGTTACGCTCCTGCTTCACTGTGAGTTGTAGAACATTCTTAGTTATTTACATTTTTGATTTAAATGTTTAAAATAGACATTAGAGTGCTTTCAGGCAAACAGTCTTTTTATATTTGTATTTTTTATATTGCATGTAAAATTTGTTACAGTAGTATCTACTGCCTAGAACTAGAATACACACTTATGTCCAGGCATTTGAACACAAAGCATTTTTTTTTTTTTAAACAGTGTGCAAAAATAACCTGTGGTCAGAGTTCAAGGAACAGCTGTACTAATTCTCAAGGTGTTGTTTTAGTGAAAGCTTTATGCTAATGTCTTTCAAAAGTGGGCATACTTAAAAAGGAAAGCTGCGTGATCATTCAGGTTAAGAATATGGTGGAAAACCCCTTTTAATTGTGCCAAAGCTTCCTAACTCTTTAGGCTACAATTATACAGACAGCTCTTTATGATATAATACATCCCTCGCAGCAAACCGGTATTTCTTTTTTTTCTTCTTTCTTAAAGGAAGCCTGGATGAAAAGAAGACAGGTAAGCCTCTAGGTGGTGTCAGAGAGTTTACATGTATACATTAAAAGGGGGAAGAAGAAAAAAAAAAAACTCTGCTCTCTCCAGGCTAAGTTTAATCACTTTTTGCAAAGCATGTGTACTGCTCGGAGAGAGACGTAGCACACACTCAGGTCTGCAACATTACCTGGAAATAATAGGGACCTCAAAGGACTGGTCACAGCTTGGCACAGATGAGAACTTGGTCACAAAGACTGAGCCAGCCTGGTAGCAGAATGGAGCACCTATGAAAACACTGGATGGGCAGCACTCATACTTTCTTTGAGATACATTAAAGGTCACATCTGGTAAGTCCATTTACCTAAATATATATTCTATCTGCACCGTCACGAAAAAAGTGTTTGACATCATATGTATTACTTGCTCAAAATCAATGGCGTAACATGTGACTGTCCTACTTTTGTAGAACTACAAGTCTCAGCTAACCTGAATGCCCCTAGCGCCATTGAGTTATTCTAAGATTTGTAGTATCATAACTAGATTTGGCAGCCTCTTGTGTAGCTAAAATACCTTGCCCCTTTTTTTTTTTTTTTTTATATATATGAAATGTACCTTGTATAATCTAGGATGATATATTCCATTTATTACAAGCTATCATTTTCAGTAAAATCCACCTCCCCCTTATTTTGTTTAATTGTTCTTATAAAGGTTATTGACTCTTTAATCCTCGGCTGATAATTAATTGCCTGTTTTGATTGCTACATTCCTAATAAAGCAGCTGAATCTACAGTTTAGTTTCCTATCCAGGCAAGGCGGTGCTCATCATCAGCTCTTTGGCTGAGGTTGAATGAATGTGGGGAATTACAGCCTGCGAATACAAGCCCTCAAGCACTTGCTACAATTGATCTGCAGCTACTGTGTATATAGGCAATTTGTGTGTACTCTGGGCATAAAGATAAGGCCCTTGTCTAATCCCCTTTTATAAACAAAAATACCGCTTAAATAAATAGATAGCACACATCTGATCTTACTTCTATATCCGTATAGGCTCCATAAATATGGAAAAGCAGGTGAACCATTATCTACATTTTGACATTAGTATATACCGTAGATAAAAAGTCAGCATCTATAGCAAGTCTTTGAAGTAGTGCATGTTTATGGATTATTTATGGAGAATAAGGATATTGTTTAGTGTCAATTTAATTATTCCAATATATGCGGTGCAGGAAACGCAGCGAACTCTGATTGTTTCCTGCACTGCATTGAAATCGCACTTAGTTCATGCAATCTGCCAAGTATCAATGGTAAATTAATAAAACCCCAAAACAGATCAGAAAACGCAGTGCAATTGCAAAAATCGGCTTGCATGGGTGGGAACACCCATGCGATTTGATTTCGGTGCAGTAAAAAAAAGATGCCTGCACCTTTTTCGTGCAAATTGAGCCCATACAAAATGAATGGGCTGAAATCACTCTGCAAAAAATTGCAAGTGATTTGAATAGGAATGCGGTGCGATTCCTATTCGAATCACATGCGGTATCCAATACCGCACAAGTGTGAACCCAAGCTAAGGTTTTATAGTTGTAAGAGGAAATTTACATTCATTGAATCTTGTTACTGCCTAAAGTGATTGTAAAGGCACAAGGTTTTTTACCTTGATGCATTCAATGCATCAAGGTAAAAAACCTTCTCTGTGCAGCTCCCCCCTCAGCCCCCCTAATACTTACCTGAGCCCCCTCTCAGACCCGGTTCACATATATGCAATGTGGGAACCCTGCCAATCCACTGCGGGTTCCCGCATCGCATTCAACTCGCAGGTAGTTCACACTGCCATATGCAAGTTGCTGGGGGTGTCAATACAAAGTTAATGACACCCCCAGGTCAGTTCGCATATCACAGTGTGAACTGTCAGTTTGGACATGAATCGGGTTGCATAGGTGTGAACACCCATGCGATCCGATTCTGGTGTGGACACAAAAAAGAGTCCTGTGTGAGTTGTGTCCGATTGCAATGTGAATTCAGACATACAATCTGTATGGCTGAATTTGCATTGCACAGACATCGCAAGTGATTTTCAGAGCAGTGCACTCCGAATCACATGCGATGTCTGACATCGTACATATGTGAACCGGGACTTATGCCCCATACACACCTGCAGATTATCTGCAGACTTTTGTCTGCAGACTTACCAAAACCATATAATATGAGGTCAAACCTAAACACTTTCAATTTGTATGCAATCCGGCAGGCCCTTGCACTACATAGAAAAGGTAAGTCTGCAGACAAAAGTCTGCAGATAATCTGCAGGTGTGTATGGGGCATTAAGCTTTACCTCTCTGGAGACTTGCACTCCTAATTAGCTTTTGGCAGCAGAGGGAGCCATTGGCTCCCACTCCTGTCAATCACAGCCAGTGAGCCAAGCAGGAAATGGAGGGGGTGGGGCTAAGCTGTGGTTGTGAATGGACACACAGAGCCACAAGTCTGGAGCGCGGCCTGCTTGGGTGCCCCAAGAGCAAGCTGCTTACTGTAGGGGCACCCAGCAGGAGGGAGGAACCAGGACGTGTCGGCGTGGGATCGGAGAAGAGGAGGATCAGGGCTGCTCTGTGCACAACCACTGCATAGAGCAGGTAAGTATAACATGTTTGTTATTTTTAAAAAAACAAGGCTTTAATATCACTTTAAGCAGCAGCCCATAGAATATGCGATTTTCTTTCCTTCCGCCATGGGTAATCAGTGTTGATGAGGGAATTCCTCCCGCCGCCGCACTATTGTGTTCTGCTGGTTGGATGCTGGCAGAACGCATTGATCACTGCTAGCAGCTGTAGGTGCCAGCAGTGATCTCATGAATAAATCCAACAGGCTGGTTGTATTGAAGTCGATCGATGGATCTATACTTCAGTACAGCCAGCCTGCCCATTGATGGATCGAATCCCAGCTGGTCCCTGCTGAACTTGCCAAAAACATATCTAATTATCATACAAAACTTTTGTAAAAACACCTGCATAATACAAATGCATAACTACTTTCAAAAATACTTTATGCACTACAATTCAGGACAAATGCAGTACATTCACTTGGATTCACAAGGAAGAAGACAATATTTGCATTAGTTAAATGTCTTAAAAAGTTTTAAAAAGTTTTGCACGTTTTTTAAAAGACTACTGCATTGTAAAATTGTATTGAATCTACCTGTAAAAGGGTTATTGTGCGATGTGCCTGGGAGACAAACTGTCATTATATCATAATTCTGGGGTAGGGCTATAATCTAATAGAATGTGGGGGAGATTTATTAAAACTGGTGCACATAGAATTTGATGCAGCTGTGCAAAGAAACCAGTCAGCTGCTAGGTTTTAGCCCTCGTTCACACTGAACACGGCTTTGAAATCGTGCAACTTCATCTGAAATGACACGATTTCAAATCCGCGACTTGAGTGCGACTTGAAAGACATCTGTGAGGTTTCGTGCACAGATGTCTATTGAAGCCGCAGCCGAAATCAGCAAAAGTAATGCATGAACTACGTTTACAATTTGGTGTGGCACCGCAAAGTCGGCGTCGCACTGATTGGAACAGTACCTTTGCCGGTAATAGGCTGCAACTTGTCATGCAATTTGACCTGTCAAATCCCATGAAAAATCGCTTCAGTGTGAACGAGGGCTTATTCTCAATGCTTAATTGAATAGGCTGCAGTTAGAAACTGATTGGTTACTATGCACAGCTGCACCAGATTCTGTGCGCACCAGTTTTTGTAAATCTCCCCCTCTGGGGAAACAAATAAATGTGACTGCCATAAAGGCTTATGAAACTTCCATTATGGGTCCCTACCTACAAAATGTAACCTTCAATCAAAATAAAAATAAGGAAAATGTGAAATATTTTTTATGTCTAAAGAACACAAAAAGTTACAAATTTTTCCTTTACCTAGTGATCTTGATAGTAAAGCACTTCCTATCCTAGGGTGACAACACGCACCATACTGTATTCATAGAGGAGCAGTGTTGTCACCTTAAAGCAAGAAGTGTGTTAGGACTACAGAATACCTTCCACATCTCTCTTCCCTGTAACATAGTGCAGGGGCCTCCAAACGTTCTAAGCAGGGGGCCGGTTTACTGTCCTTCAGTTATTAGAGGGGCTGGACTGTGGCTATTAGAAGTAGAAAACACCCCAGCATTATTGCCCCACCATTGGTTTTAATGGAAGGAATAGTGCCACATTGGTGGTGTCATTCGGGGAATCAATACAGGTGTGTAATCGCTTCCATCTTCTCACATCCCAGTAGGGGGAATGGTGCCCAGTCAGTTGGTGAAATAGTGCCCCAAGGGCCAGATAAAGGCAAGCAAAGGGCTACATCTGGACCCCGGGCCACAGTTTGGAGACCACTGACATAGGGGATAGGTGTTCTGTACTTCCAACACACTTCAGATCAACAGGTATTTTATGCACTTATTGAACCGATATAATAAAACATTATTAAGGGTATATTTAACAGCTCTAAATGGAGAAAATATGAGAAGTCAATTGTTAGAGTTTACATATTCAGCACTTTCAACAAATTTATTAGCTGCACAATAACAGGATGGATGTTTTATTTGCAATCACCTATACCTGCCAGTCTTGGAATATTTGTGTCCATGCTTCACATAAAATTGTATTTTATCGCACAACTTAGGTCCCTTTCACACGGAACACAATCTACTGCGATCAGCAGAAGATCTGTGAGCAGATCCCTTGCAGATCAGAGCAGAGCGGGACATATGTCACATCTGTGCCCACTCAATTTACGCAGACTTGAGTAGTCCCCTCTTAACTTTACTTATGGCCAGCTATAAACGGACTCTGTCGTCCTATTCCGTTTTTTTTACCCGACCTGATCAGACTCAGTGGTAGGCAGATATAAAGTCCATTTAAATCCGCCTGTAATAGGGCTCCATGGACCTTCCGATCAGGTCCGCCTGAAAAAGCTTATCGGTGTATCTGATCAGAAGACCTGTGTGAAAGGGGCCTTAGTTGTCTTATACTGAGAAAGTGAAAACCTAAATGAAGTTTATGTTGCTTTGGTGTCTGGCGTAACGTTCACTAATGTTATTTATTGAGGTCTGTGGCTAAGCCTGTTGGTGTTTTACGTCTGTTATATGATTCACAAACATTTTGTTATCAAGCTTGCCAGAGCACAGTGCTGAAGTCTAGATAAAAAGGAAGACAGAGGAAAGCAGAAAGCAAAAAGTCCGCAATGACATCACATTTCTTGGCAAGTTGCATAAACTACCTCCTTTCAGAGCAGTATGTCTATGATAAGTAAACAGAGATAAAACAAAAAAAAATATTAGGATTGCCGTTCCGAGTCTGGTTTTCCAATATATCGTGCAGATTCTTATGGTGAGTTGTGACAGTTTTGCATGACTGCACTGCTGTCCATGTCAGTCCTTAAATGGCCTAGAAAATAGATGAATCATCAGACTGTATTTGCAATAGTAGCATTAGACATGCATGGCAAAGAACTGCTTTAGGTATAAAGCATCAGTAAAAAGTCCAACTTCAGGAAACCTAAATATTCTCCCTTGCAGTAGGGCTGCACTTGCACTGCAAGGGTTAACTGTTTGTTTAGTCTTGGGCAGGGCAGGGGTCTCCAAACTTTTTAAATAAAGGGCCAGTTTACTGTCCTTCAGACTTGGGGGGGCGGACAGTGGTTAGTGGGAGTAAAAAAAATGACTGGGCGCTTGTGGTCAGTAGGATGAGGGATTGTGTCCCGTAATGGGTATTAGTGACAGGAATAATGCCTTATCATTGTGTATCAGTAGTAGGAATAATGCCCCATCATTGGTGTCAGTGGAAGGAATCAGGGGGAGGAATAGTGCCCCATTGTTGGAGTCAGTGGGAGGAATAGAGTCCCATCGTCAGTATCAGTAGGAGGAATAATGCCCCATCATTGGTGTCAGTGGAAGGAATCAGGGGGAAGTGCCCCATTGTTGGTGTCAGTGGGAGGAATAGAGTCCCATTGTCAGTATCAGTAGGAAGAAAAGTTCTCCGTTGTCGGTATCAGTGGAAGGAATAGTGCCCCATTGTTGGTGTCAGTGGGAGGAATAGAGTCCCATCATCAGTATCAGTAGGAGGAATAATGCCCCATCATTGGTGTCAGTGGAAGGAATCAGGGGGAGGAATAGTGCCCCATTGTTGGTGTCAGTGGGAGGAATAGAGTCCCATCGTCAGTATCAGTAGGAGGAATAATGCTCCATCATTGGTGTCAGAGGAAGGAATCAGGGGGAAGTGCCCCATTGTTGGTGTCAGTGGGAGGAATAGAGTCCCATCGTCAGTATCAGTAGGAGGAATAATGCTCCATCATTGGTGTCAGTGGAAGGAATCAGGGGGAAGTGCCCCATTGTTGGTGTCAGTGGGAGGAATAGAGTCCCATCGTCAGTATCAGTAGGAGGAATAGTTCTCCGTCGTCGGTATCAGTGGGAGGAATAGTGCCCCTTTGTTGGTGTCAGTGGGAGGAATAGTGCCCCCTCATTGTTGTCAGTGGGAGAAACAGTGTCCCATTATTGGTGTCAGTTGCAGGAATAGTGCCCCATCATTGGTGTCAGTGGTAGGAATAGTGTCCCATCATTGGTGTCAGTGGGAGGAATAGCGCCCCATCATTGGTGTCAGTGTAAATAAATAGTGCCCCACCATTGGTGTCAGTAGAAGGAATAGTGCCCAATTATGCATATCAATGGGAGGAATAGTGCTTCATATCTGTGGGAGGCATTCCCAAGGGCTTTATAAAGGCAGCTGAAGAGCCGCATCTGAACACTCCCTCCATGCTCCAGCAGTAGACTGTCCTTTGGCATCCTTATGTCCCATGCAGGGTTATGGACCCTGCATGGGTCTTGATGACATCAGAGGTCCTTTGATTACTAGAGCATAAGGGTGAAAAGGCTGGGGGGACCAGTCTAGCAGGGCAAAGGATCTTGCAGAAGCGGAGGATCAGGTAACTAAATCTGCTTTACCAGATCCCTTAGACGCAAACAAAGTTTGACCCCTGCAGTACAGATGCAGCCCCACTGCAAGGGTGATATTTTAGATTTTTCTGGAGTTTCGTTTTAAAGTGCAGTGTTCATGATGAAATATGAACAAACCATATCCCTCTATCCCTGTGTACTTGTGTTAATTAAGAACACTAAGTGTAATTTCTGTCTGCTGCTTCATTCCTTTACTATCAGTATGAATAACTTCTGACAAGTTTTCCTGACACCAAGAAAAAAATGGTGACTGGGGAGGGACTCCCAACTGATTGACAGTTTCAGCTCTGTTCCTGTGTGCTGTGTGAAGGGGGTATGTCCCTTCACTCCAATCAGCTCTCAAAGCTCTTCCCTGAGCTCTGCAGAGTTTAACATCAGCTCTTTATGATAGCTCAGACAAGCTTTATACATTTTGGACTTTGAATGGATGTAGAGAAGAGAATATTGCAGATAAACAGGTACAACTTATGTAGGATTTGTTTCATCTCTGTACATGATCATAATGCTGTACTTGCATTCAAAAGACGTGTCTTTATAATGTACCAAAGCAGCCTTTTTTTAACTTGAAGGAACCACCGAAATAACTCACTGGTCTCAAGGAACACTTGCTGATCATTACCACAGAATATCTACAGCTCTTTGTACATTAGCGTGTTGGTCAGTGGGAATAATTGTTCTTACATTTGTGGTCATTGAGAGGAACAATCTCCCTACAAGTATATAAAACCATATTGGTGTCAGTAGTTACTTATCTGAGAGGAAGAAATTGCTCTTTACTCTATCAACTTCTTGAGGAACCCTAGGGTTCCAAGGAACATGATTTGAGAAAGAATCTACTAAAAGAATGGAATTTCTTGACATCTGGCATAAATATTCATCCATGGATCTTGGATTGTTTATGTTGGAGATGATTTTTACAAAGAACCCTGTATGACGTTTGTTATCTTTTGTTTGCACTTTGTTATACATGTATTTGATTTTGTTATGTGATGAAGTGGTATATTTGGTGTACATTTTTATAGCAGCAGGAATAAATGGTTCCTGGAGTTGATCTACCAATGTTTTGAAGTATTAGATTATGTATCTTTGACAGAAAATAAATACAGCATATGAATCCGTTTACTTATACTTTACATCATACAAAATGGAAAGTCTTCTTTTTTCTCAGAATTTCTTCAGATATTTATCAAGTTGTTTTTTTTTTTCCTAATGCACATCTATGACTAGTAATGTTATCCATCTGACATTGAGTGAAGGTATGGGTAATATCAGGAGGACTGGGCCAGGGGGGACAATTGCCCCTTGGGCTGCTCTGATGCCTTGTAAAAAGGCTGCACCGCTTCTGCCACAGACCTAAAGGATTCCAGGTGAAGAAAAGTTAAAAGTCCCCACTGCTGACCTACTGAGTACGGGATGAAGACAAGGACAGAGCACAGGCCTCTCCCCCAGCATGGATGGTGTAAACTGTGTCTGATCAGAGGCTGGTTCCATGTCCCACTGGAGACTCTCCAGTGGCTGCAAACGCGATGCAACGGACGTTTTAACCACTTAAGCCCCAGAAGATTTTACCCCCTTCCTGACCAGGGGGTATTTTGCGATTCGGCACTGCGTGATTTTAACGGACAATTGCGCGGTCGTACGACGCTGTACCTAAACAAATTTGACGTCCTTTTTTTCCCACAAACAGAGCTTTCTTTTGGTGGTATTTGATCACCTGTGCGATTTTTTGATCATGCACTATAAACAAAAAAAGAGCGTCAATTTTGCAAAAATAACAATATTTTTCACATTTTTTATATGAAATTCCCCCCAAAAAAATGTAAAAATCTAAATGTTTTAACATTTTCGGCCAATTTGTTTTATGCTACATATGTTTGGTAAAAAAAATTGCAAAAAGCGTATTTTGATTGGTTTACGCAAAAGTTATCGCGTTTACTAACTAAGGGAAAGATTTCTGTCATTTTTGGTGTTTTTTTTTTAACGCGTAATGGCGGCGATCTGCGTTTTTTTTTTGCGGTACTGCGACATTGCGGCAGACAGATCGGACCCTTGACTGACATTTTTGACACTTTCGGGGTTACCAGTGACATTACTACAGTAATCAGTGCTATATATATGCACTGTTACTGCAAAATGACACTGGCAGGGAAGGGGTTAACTTTATTGGGGAAGGAGGGTTTAAGTGTGTCCCTAGGGGCGTGCTTCTAACTGTGATTGGACATGGCTACTGGTGTAGGAACAGTGATCAACGGTCCTACATAGTAGAACCGTATAATCACTATTCCTACACAGGGGAGAATGACAGGCGGCTTGTTTACATTAGCCGCCTGCCTTTCTCCCTTCACGGCGGACGATCGCGAGTGACCAGCGGACATCGGGTCCGCCGGTCACACGCACGGACTTCAAAGGGAATGAGCCGGGGCAGGGGCGCGCCTCCGCGGGCGCGCGCTCACCCGCTATTGGCTCACAAGCAAGTGACAGGCGAGTGACGTACCCATATGTCACTTTGCCTGGCCGGGGCTGACCGCCGCAGTATATGTACTTGTACAAAGAAATGTTGCTCATGTTGTATAGTCCCCAAGGTGCCACATCCCAAAGTGCAAATCAAAACCAGAAAGGGTTCCCCTTGGGTGGGACTTTATAGGCACCAAAATATATAACAAAGAGGATAGGTAAAATATTAAATCTTTATTGACTTATACAAAAAGATAAAAACAGTAGGCAAGCTGTAAAATACTCCACATATAGCAGTGAGACTTAGACCACTTGGCCCCCGGGTTGTGATCCGACGCGTTTCGGAGTGTAAATTGAACTCCTTCCTCAGGGGTGCCCTTGGAGGGTGGTACAGTTCACTGGAGTGGGAGGTATGGATAGCCTGCCTGATAGTTAAAAGCAAATGGTCAGCATGCCAAAGTTGTCCACTAGGGGTGCCGTCTGGTTATCCTAGAAAGTCTAGGGATCTTGGATGAACTCCTGGATACACGTTGTCAGCAATTGCCCGCTGGCTAGTCTCAGTAAGAGGCTAGATGGGAGCAGCTGAAACCTGGTCACAGCAATTCTGCTGTAACCACGACAGTGCATATGTCCCCGGTGGGTGATGGAGCTTGAAAAGTCCTGCGTGTCCGGCGAGGGAGCAAGCCAGTATATGTACTTGCGGCGGTCGGCAATCGGTTAAAATAGTTTTGATAAAGCAATATGCCCTGAACATATCAGGCTTTCCGAACTCATGGGAAGCTAAGTGAAGTTCACCTGTGTTCGCTTCATACATCCAACTATGTGAGTTGATTGGATGTCTGAAGTAAATATACATCCACTACACATCACTTCATTGCATTGTACCTAGCTTCACACTTAGTAAATCAGGCCTGCTGCTGTGTTCTTTAGTAGCCCCGCAGTGTTAGTTAGAAACAGATTTATAGACATGATTTGATATTGCTGCACAGTCCTGCTAGGAGAATGGAAATAAAAGAACAATCAGAGGAATATTAAAATTCAATAGAAAATAGTAAATGGAAACAGATTTCTAGCAAATTCAGGAAAACAACAGATGATAGTGACAGATATAGAAAGGAAGAAACAACAAAAATAAGCAGTGACAGTTGGTAAAAAGAAATGTGAACAGTGTGGGCACAAGATGCTACAGAATTAGCTACGTTTCAAATAAAAAAGTACAATGCAAATACATTTCTTTGTAGAGAAATATCAAAGAGTCAGTTGCATTTGGGTATGTTATATCAAGTGATGATTGTACTGTCATCTAAAACACAAATTAATAGTTCAGAATGTTCATCATCAAAAGTAGCATAGTTTACTATTAGTGAAAGGCTCATGAGCTCCTAGTAAAGTGGTTGATAATGTAGATAAGCTTGAAGTTTGTTAGATGTGATTTGCTGTTATGGGGGTTGTGTCTTAAGGAGCTGTGTCTAAGGTTCCAGTCAAGGTTGCACTGCGGTAGCCACTACTGACATGAAGACCTTTATTCCTCATAAGAGCTGCCCACCCAGCGGTGGTTACAGTTTTAATGGTGGTTTGATCTTGCCAGCAGGTAAAGTTGACCTAGTGGTCTACGCCAGTGATGGTGAACCTTGGCATCCCAGATGTTTTAGAACTACATTTACCATGATGCTCATGCACTCTGCAGCGTGTTGAGCATCATGGGAAATGTAGTTCCAAAACATCTGGGGTGCCAGGGAACGCCATCAGTGATCTAAGCTTTCAGTCGGGTTTTTGGGCTAGTCTAAAACATGTCCAGTACTCATGTTAAGGACAGGCTTTTTGGACCAATGAAGTTTACTGTTCAGGTGACTGTGACTGGCACTGATTTAGTTGTTTTGGAAATCAGTAAAGTTGGGGCCTTGCTGTTTTACACTTTAACCTGCCATCTTTGGGAAAAGTTAGATATTATGCTTTGGGTTTATGCTTCTCATCAATCATGGAGTCTGGAGAATGCCAAGCCTAGAGAATAATAACCTTCATTATAGAAAAGCTCTAAGGCAAGCATGCAGCACTTAATTTCCTTTAACAGACAATGCTGTCCTACAAAAATGTCCATGCTTACAATGGTCAGTTATTTTTTCATTTAGTTTAAACCTTCATCTCAAAAGGAAAAATATCCTTTTTTTTCATAACTGCTTAGAAAGTGTTAGGCTGGCCATACACAGTTTGAATCCCCTGCTGAACTGGCCAAGATCCGAACCATTAATGGGCAGGCTGAATGCACCAAGTTGAACGATTGATAAACTTGGGTACAACCGACCTGCAGGATTTTCTTCTGATTAACGCAAGCAGCTGCTATAGAGGCTAGCAATTATCACTGTCTTTTCCCGGCAGGAGCAGCAGTGACTGCATCAGAGCAGCTTTCAATAGATTTTTTTAAACCACATTGGGTAGGCCTGGCTGCACGCAGCACTTGCAGGTAGTGCCTAAATCATGTATTTGCTGACTACATGATTATGAGTCTATGGCACTGACTGACTATGAGTCTAGGGCAGATATGGACACTCCATAATTTAGTCCATCATCTATTGAGTATCCAATATTGACCACTGGCATAGTATATGCTGGAGATTCTGGCTTGTCTTATAGCCAGTGCAAGCAGGAGGTTGTGTTACAAAGAGGCGAAACCGCCTGTCCCTTGACAATTTAGCCTGGTTAAAATTAACCTGCCCTGGATTAGCAACAGAGGCGGCTCTAGGCTTTGTGAGGCCTTAGGCAGAATTTAGACATGAGGCCCCACTCACCCCCTTTGAGGTTAAGGAAGAACCCCAAGGCCGAGCATCTAATTACTGCTGCTTGTGTGGGTGGGATGTGGAAATCACATGGGAATAGGAGAGGGATGGGACTGGGAACTGTGGGGTAGGGGAGAAGGAGGAGGGGGTAAAAAGGGGGAGTGGGTAGATGATGAGGGATTGGTAGAGGAGAACTGGAGTGAAACTGGGGGATCCTGGTCTGTATAGCAATAAAAAAAGGAGAAGGATTTGTGCTCGCATGAGGGAGAGAGAAAGAAAGAAAGAAAGAAACAAAGAAAGAAAGGGGGAGAAAAAAAAGAAAGAAAGGAAAAAAGAAAGAAAGAAAAAAGAGGGGAGGGAGAAAGAAAGAAATAAAGAAAGAGGGGAGAAAGAAAGGAATGGAAAGAGCTGGAGGACGGGTGCCCCTTACATCAGAGTACTCACTGGAAGGAGAAGGGAGTGGATGGATAAAGTGATCGGGTGCCATCTTTCCTGGGCGGGGCAAGCACAGGTGGAAAGGGAGAGAGGAGGAACTGAAGCAGCTCTCTCTCCTCCCCTGTTTGTGTTCTGTGATGTAGGGGGGAAGTGTCAGCACTGCGGCTCTAGTATCTGGCTGTCATCCGGAGCTATCAGTGAGCTCCCATCTCCTGATCAGCTGCTCCTGATCACAGCCCCAAATCCGCTTACAGACTAGCCAGGACTGTGCTGATGGCAGGGAGATCCCTGCTGCCAGCCTCAGAGGTGGCTCATTAACTCGGCAAATTAGACGACCGCAAAGCCCCTGTTAGCGCGAGGCCTTAGGCAACCGCCTAATTTTCCTAATTAGGGAGCCGCCTCTGATTAGCAATGACTATAAACCCCCTACTGATGTAACTACATTTTTAATTATAAACCCCCCCAAACAAGGATACGTGCCACCATTACTGGCTCTTTCCACCTCTTCTTGGTCTATTCTGGTGTTCTGGCACTGTAAAAATATCACGCAATATTTCATCAGCTGCGCCTCAACTTCCATATTCCAAATCTTATTGTGCTGCACTGCTCATGTGTTAACAAGGACCATGTTGTAAGGAGGAAAAGTAGAGTGACAGAGACACAATTTAATAACTTTTTTACTTCTTCATTTACTGTCAAGTTACAGGCAGGGGAAGGGCCTGTGAATGCTAATTAATTAGAATAAAGAAAAATCAGGTCTCTTGACCTGACAGACAGGGCTGTGCTGTGTAGCATTGTAAACCACAGAACTGGCTGGATAGAAATACAAATCCTTTGGGAGGTAAAACAGCCCGCATATATACTATATGTATTTTAGCCATATACTTAGCTGTTTTCATGGAGTTCAGCTTTAAATGACTGACAGCATACAAAAATGGACTAGCTAGGACACAGTATAAAGGCATTATAGCAGACAAAGTGGGTCTGGAGGGTAGCAAAATGTTTATTCTTGTTGGAAATAATGAACTGACTGTTCTCAACTGGCATTAGGACCTGATTCAGCTTTGCATCTGCGAACATCTGCCTGTGATACATAGCTATTTACAAGGCTTTCTAGCCTTTGTTTGACATTTTCAGAGATGGCTGTTGCAAGGCTAAGAAAAATGGTCAGGGTAGCGGCACATGTTTAATATAGAATGTGCATAGCTAATGTAATTTGTGAGCATATTTCCTCTGTATTAATGGTAACAATCTGTGAGTTTCTTCTTGAACGTAAGAAATACACGAACTTCAGTTTGACTGCTAACAACAGAACCTGAAATGAACTAAAAAGTCAGAACAATGTACAAATAAGCAGGAGAAAAAGGTTTTCTGTGTTACAATACAGTCAGTAATATTCAGAATTTTACACTAGTGTGGTTTCCTTAATCTTCAGTTGCTTCGCATTGGATCTCTGCCATGGGATATAAAAAAGGTAATTCATTCATTTGAAAATTATTGTGGTAAAAGTTATGGAATTACTCATCCACAGGACAGGCCCTTACCTATATTTCGGAAGTAGTACTAGCATCGGAAAGGCTGTTTAGAATGAACTATTCTTGAACTTTATATTTAAGGTATGCATTCAGTAACTGCTGCAAATAGCATTACCTACATATTAGGTGCACATTTGGAAAAACATATTCAATTACCATTTTCTAAGCAAAATCATTTTTCTGTGAGGATTCAGCACAGGTTATTTGAGATTTGGATTTAGAGAATCTTGGAGAAGAACAAGATGAGTATACAGAGGAAGAGATTAATTCATTTTAGGGATTACTTCTGAAGTTCTGTTTGGTTAGTGTTAAACATGTTTTCATGGGTTAAGTCATAGGGTAGGAGGTTGAGATGTCAAGGGTTCACTTAAGGGATTAAGTATAGGGGAAGGTTAAGAATAAGTTGCTTACTTGAGGTGTTAAAAGATATGAGAGTTAAAATGTAAGAATGAAGGGTTTACCTTATGGGCTAAGTAGGGGGGAAGCAGAAAAAATAAAAAATCAAGAACTCACCTTAGGTTTGATATAATAATGGGGTACAGGAGGAATTCAGGTCCCTCTTTAAGGGTTGAGTGATGGGGGAAATAAAACCGAACCGACCTGACCTGTAAATGAAACTTTATACTCACATTTCCAGTTGGTGTATGATAAATATGTGCCCTCCCAAAGAACTCTGGGAGCCTGCGGTTATCCAGCACTTCTGGGTGAGTTAGAAAACAGTGCAATTTTGCCACATTTTGCTTTTTCCCCACAGTCGGTGGTCATAATAGGCTGTGTGTACATGAAGACTTATGCTGCTCCATTACTATTTACCCAAGGACAGGGCACAAATAGACTCACAGGGACAGTTGAGTGTGTTTTATTGCTAGATGTAATTTCAAAGAAATGTTATCTTTATGTTTACAATTGGAATTTGAAAATCTGCATTGCCAGCACCAGGCATGATCTCTAGTTAAGATCCAGATACCATATATAATTATTACTTCAGTAAGCACACATACTACACATACTACACATACTGTAGCTGCTGACTTTTAATATTAGGACACTTTCCTGTCCTAGAATCCAGCGATGTTGGCACCCCAGCTTATGTTTCCATTGGCTGTCGGGTGCTGCCGCCGCCATTGCCAGTAAGGGAACCCAGCAGTGAAGCCTTGCGACTTGGGGGCCAAATGTCTGACGTACCTCAGTGAGGTCTGACGGAAGTGGGGACAGGATACCTTGAGACTTCTCAGCCGGGTCCCTACTGTGCATGTGCGAAAAGCGCTGTGCTCAGTAACTGGCCTGGAAGCAGAGGGAGGAGGAGGGAGCCAAATGTCTGACAGAAGTGGGGACAGGGAACCTGTCAAAAACAGGTACCCCCCCCTCCCCTCCTCGAAAAGGGGCCAAATGTGGCACCAGAAGGGGGGAGGAGACAGATAAGCAGAGGGTCCACTTTTGAGTGGAACCCTGCTTTAATTAAATATCAAAAATACATTTTAATATTTTTAAGTTTGCAGCTCTCATTAAGAAAATATCTGATAAAGCTGCAATGAAGGTCACTTTAGACACTTCTTGCCATAGAGTGACAGCACTCTGTCCTTCTCTCATAATTGTGTTGCTGCATTGTCACCCTGTCAGATTGGCTTCTGATGAAGACTACACATGGTCATTTCAACATACATTGATCAGATATGGTCTACTATTGTCATCCTTGGAAGGCCTGCCCTCAGATATGACATGCAGCCATCACTAGAGTGCATAGAAAAGTGCTGCAAAGTGGCTGCAGGAGGTCAGCAGAACAGAGACAAATGTGCAACAGACAAAGGCATAAGAGATCTACTGCACTCAACCCGATCTCCAATGCAGGTAAACAAGATACACCGGTGCTTAGACACCGCCCCTGTAGCCAGAGTTTAAACTGTGAAAGTCCAGCAAAAGTCAGCACACGCTAGGATCAAAAATAAAAGTATGAAGGCTTAATTAAAACAAAGGATTGAAATCAAATGAATCAGACCCACTTACATGTTTCAGCCTGCACACTTTCATTTTGATCCAGCCACATGCTGACTTTCCTGGACTGTCAAAGGTGCAATAAAACTTGGCAAAGGCTCAAACCCTTCCATACCCTATTCTAAAATAGAAAAAAAAAACATTTTGACCATAAATTATAAAACATTTTTTCACTATTTAACTATTTGCGCCAAAACTGTTTTATTACCTTTGCATAGAGTGAGAATGATAAGGGGGCGCGCTTAAGTGCCCACGACATGGGAGTGTGGCTGCCCCATAGTTTAATTTAATTAAAATTAATTTAACATAATTAGAATTAATTTGGGGGAAAAAAAATTTGGGTTAGTGTAGCTTTAATGGCTGAGGAGAGGGTCACGAGGAGTCAGAGCGGGAAAAACGTAAGCCGCTAGAAGGTTCGTCACGTGTTAGAGGCTATATAAAGCCCTGCGTGACTGAATTCTCCTCAGTGTCTTGGATCGGCTCGGCGAGCTCCCTTCCCACCCACCCTGTTGCGGCACCATTATGTTGTTTTGTCACCCTTGTTTTAAGGGGGGACTTTGTTGAATGATTTCTTGGTCATCACTCGAGTTCTATGACTGAGTGAATTTTAATACTTGGACTTTAAAGTTTATTATATATATTTATTCTTATTTATTTTTAATAAAGTTTTATGGATTAATTTATACCAATAAAGGAGCCACAGCCATTTCAACACCATTTTGTTTGTTTGTGTATTTATTTATACTATATTTATATATATGAATAGTCTGAGCTGAGGTGCACTCTACAATACCAAGATTTAAAACCCTTTTTGGTTTTTACTGCTATCCAAGGCCCTCTTAAAGAGATTTGTCTTGACTTCCTGTCCTGCTGACAATGTTTTACCAAACAGGAAATGAGAGGAACGCTCCAACTACAACGCAAAAAAAAAAAAAAAAAAGATGCCTTTAGTAGAGTAGGAGAAGGCTAAACCCCTGTCACATATTTATTTCTATCTGTGTCACTGCAGAAATGTTGTCAGTGAGTTAGAAAACGAAGGAAAATCTCTCCAGCGGAGCCCCAGATAGCAGTAAAATCCTGACAGCAGTTCTAATCCTTCTCTACCCTATCCAAACTAAAAATAAATTTGGGCTTGAAATACACTTTAATATTTATCTGTGATAGATACCTTTAGCTTCCACTGGAAAACTGAACTTAAAAAAGACTAATGATTTATACACAATGGAAAAATTCAATCTGTCATTCTCAGTAATTTCTTTTAAAGTAAATGGAAGGTGGGAAATAGAATATAGTAAACCATATAGTTTACTACGCTATGCTTAATAGGAATTCATGGCACAACTTCAAAGGTCTGCATTATTATTGGGGTTACAGAAGTATCACTGCATGCTTTGCCCTCAGCCCAGTGGTTGAATTTAATTCACTTTAGTAAATATTTTATTACAATAAGTGGATTCCTAAGCACTCATGAAAAGCATAGACAACATAACCTTTACTTGTGCTCTAGAAAATCCAATACAGATTTCTAGTACTGGTTACAAAGGATTTTCATGTTGCTGAGTTTTAATTTTCTTTAAATTTGTCCTATATGAAAGTTGGTGCTAAAACATGACATTTTATTGACAGAAAATATAGGATTCATATGGTGCGGTTTAAAAGTCTGTGCTCTTTACATGCAGTATGTGCTGTAAAAGAAATCGGTAGTAGTCTTTGTAGTATATGGCTGAGTATCTAGTTAAAAGATGCATTTGATTTTGTTCACATAATTTGCCAGCATCATCTTAGGCCAACTGATTTTGTGAAAAAGCTCTAGGATTTAGCATGTTGGGCAATATACATGAATGATTTTGCTGGGGGCTTATACTTTAGCAGTAGGTTAAGTCAGTGCTGGTGCAAGGATTTTTGACACCCTAGGCAAAACCTTATTTTGACACCCCCCCCCCCCCCCGGCTCCGCCACTGACTCCCCCTTCGCCCTGCCCATGAATATGGTGGAGGTGGCAGGGATGGAGATTTTTGCAGCACCTTTCCACCTATTTCTTCAGCCTTGGGCTGCAAATGGGGGGATAAGAGAAGGAGGGGGTGAAGAAGGAGGGGGGAGGAGGAGGGTAGAGAGGGGGGAGGAGAAGGAGGGGGGAGGAGGAGGAGGAGGGGGAATAACATCACACATTTGAGGAGTCTAAGGACATATACGTCATATATATACACTATACAGTCAGTTATAGAATCTCAATGTGTTCTTTATTGTTCACAGTTCACTTACCACCAGGGCTCTGCTCTGCTGCCAACGGTTCTCTCTCTCAGTCTCCGGGCACAAGCTCAGCCTTGGCAGTGTCTCTCGTCCATGCTCCTCCAGCTGTGTCACACACACCTCCAGGTCCTGACCCCCGGAGCTCCACCGATCGGATCCTCACGTGACTCTGCTCTGCTCTGATGCTGGATAAAGGGGAGGGGAGGGAGAAGGACAGAGCAGAGCTGGCTGGCTGTGGTAACTGGTCTCGACATGGATCATGGGAGGGACCAGGGACGGACGATCACTGCTTCTAAAGCTCTGGAATGGCACCAGAGAGTCTCTGAGAGAGACAGACAGGTCACAGACTGTGACCTGTTTGTCACTGACCATAGAGGAGTGGGCCTCCTCTGTTCTGTCACTGTCAGAGTCAGGACTCGGAGACCGCATCGTCAGGTCGGTCATTCAGTGCTGCCGCGGCCCCTATACACTCAGTGATGGTCCGAAGCGGCTTCACAGCACAGGCGGTGGTGGGACTCGGGAGAGGGAGGCTGAGTAGGGAAACCAGTGGCCAGGCGCCCAAGGCGGCCTCCTAACTTGCCTTAGTGGTAGCGCCGCCCCTGGGTTTAGTTTAGCAAACCCGGGACTATTTATTTATGTGGGAAATGACTGCAGCAAGTAAAAGACTTGAATTCTACACTTGAAGACTATAAGTACATGACAAGCAGGTGTGAGATTTGGGTGACTAGACTCAAGCAGTAGGTGCATTTTCTAAAACTGTATTTTTAAGGGCATGGTAGCCCAATTATATTTAAAAAGAACATAGTTCACATTAAGACATCAGTCGTCCATGCAGGGGGTTCCACCATTACAGTAACTTGCACAATCAGAATACTTCAGCCTCCTGTCTTACTGTCTTGACACTCGGTTGCTTCAGGCCTCCAGCCTAGGCCTTAGGTCTGCTCCTCAGACCAACACAAAGAGTTCCTTAAAGTCAACCTCTCTCATAGCTTACTCACGATCAGCTCCTTGCTGCTTTGTCACAGACCAAATATGCCCCCTGCAGACATGCATGCTCTGGCTGCCCCATGCAGCCTCTTTGACTTCTAGAGAGGATGGGAGTCCTCCTGACTCCTATGCACAGACCTTCTGTCCGTTGGGTGGGGCCCTGAGCCGTAGTCAGGTCACAACTAATAGCCAAGCACACACCTGTGCAATCAGTGTGCTGGCCTCTCCAAAATTCTTGCATAAAACTCCCATCTTCTGAGTAGCACAGGGTCCCACTGCTACACAGGATACCAGTTAAAGATGTACTCAAAGTGTTACTAAACCCAAGAGTCCAAATATATATTGTAATCATTAAGCCACACTTAAGCCCCGTACACACGTACCGATGGTCGGCATACAAATGTTCCTCTTTTCTCCCCGGGATGTCGGTGTCTGCTGAAAAGTGCAAAGACAGCACAAGGACAGCACAAGAATTTTGTCCGCCGACTGCAGAAGTGATGTCATGTAATGGTTAACTTTCCCTGTGTTTTCTATTTTCTGAGCATGCCCAGTCTTGCAAATCTGCGGTCTGTCGGCCGAATTGTGTACTGACAGGCGAACAATCGTCCGTTCTGGTGTCGGCATACAAAAATTTTCATGTTTGCAAGAAAGACTTTTGTCCGCGGATTGTGCGCAGACATCTGTCGGAGGCACCATACTAACACGCGTACAATCGGCAGATCCTTCGTCCACCGACGTTTGTATGCCGACGATCGGTACGTGTGTACGGGCCTTTACTTGCATCCCTATGCTCATATATAATATATTTATAATATATTATATTGCCGCTAACTTTTATTTATCACAGGATTAATTTCTTTTTTTGCTTACCCAGACTACCATTTTTGTAGTGGCTCCATTTGGTAGTGGGGTCTCTGTATGGAACCACCGCAAGTTGTGCACTCCCTCCAGGCTACACATATACTTGTAGCTACTCTGTGCACAGGCGCTAACTGCATCACAGAAAAGTTGCAGTTTAAGAGAGCATGTGATTCTGTCCACTGCCTTGCCCACCTTGATGGTTGATGTTGTAACTGATATACTGCACAGAAAGCATAACCAAAGCAGGTATAAGAACTAAGTAAATAGCACATGTGTAAACTATGCAAATGTAAAAAAAGAGAAACGCTTTGAAGCTTCGATGCGCATGTGCAGTACAATGTGCACAAGTGTTCATGACACATGTATTCCTGCCATCAGGGTTTCAGTGAGAGATAGGATTAGCGCATCCCTCAACCCAACCTGAATATAGTAAATATTTATAAGTGGATTTTTTGCAAATTAATGGAATTCATAAAGATAGTTTATGTATTTCAATAGTTTATATATATATACTATGAAAATAAAAACAAAAAGCAGAGCGCCTCTAAGTGTTATCAGTTTAGTTAAAAGGGTAATGCAGGTACAGGAAAACTGCTCACATTTAAAACAGTATAAAATAGCTCATCTGTTAGGTGGTCTGCAGGAACACAGGGGTCCACGGCTGGATGTTAGTAGCTCCAAGAGGTGGTGTAGGGGATGGTGAAGGAGGGAGATGTCTGGAGAGCCAAGAGACCAGATAGTAGGATGGTCAGCAGCTTCAGGAAGGTGTTCTGTTCCTCAGGGAGACACCTGGTGAGCCGAGAGACCGTTAGGTAGGATGGCTGTCGGCTTCAGAAGGGCAACCTGCTCCTCAGTACATCCGGCGCCAACAGATAGGGGAGCCCAGCGTGACAGATCCAGCAGCCAAACGCACAACGCGTTTCCGAGCGTGCGCAGTAGCCTCTTTTATTTTCACTTTCAGAGCTGACTTCTCTCTGCAGCTGAGCTGGCCCTGAGTGTAATCTATTTCAGCCATCAACTTCACCAGACTAATGACTATACATGAACTGCATACCCCTTGATGCTATATAGGTATGTGTGATACGCCAACTCTTATCCTGCTTATATATATATATACTATGAGGAAGGCTGTATTAGCTGAAACACATAAGAATCTTGTACACTGTGTCATTTTCAATGTAGCCAATAAAGATATATCCTGAAGAGCACACCGAGCAGCCAGCTATATTTGCTATGGAATGTTTGCATCAGGAATTGAACATCCCAGCCAGAGCACTGGTCTCCAGCCTTTGAATTCTAGATACAGCAGTTGAGCAATTGTATGGTTTTGTTTTACTAGTTTTCATTCATTTAGAATTTACTTCAACTTTAATATGGATGTCAGCCACTGTGAACCCCGAGAAAGGAATTTAGGAATCAGATTGAGATCAGATTGAGATCTATAGGAAGTCTGTCTCATGACTCCTGGCTTGCACTGCCCAACTGTAATAAAAAAAAAAAACTCCCCCAGTATTGGCATTTATCTGTACAACTAGGTTTTCTACATAGGTAGCAATGTTTTCTGTCTTCTTCCCACTTGCTCGTGAATTTGTTATAATGCTTCATTGCCTGCAGTCTTACAATATGTGAGCCTGATGAGTGTGAATAATGTGTGAAATCGTTGGCATTCATTTTAGCATTTAGAAATCTTCTGAAGTTGTTATGCCCAGTTATCTTTTGCGTCTAAAATATCATATGTAAATAGTAATGTATGCCCTTTATTAAGTAGCAGAGTTAGTGTAAGTTCAGTGTATAACATAGATATGCATCTCACTGTTACAGTTTACAATAAAATTATAGAAAACCACTTCCCAAGAATTATGTAATGCTGCTAAGTTAGGATGAATGCCACAATCAAACTATTAACATGATAACTATGGATAATAAAAAACAGATAAATGTGCAAAGACAGCCTGTTTTGATATCTTAAAGCCCAATGTATAATTACTAGGCAAAGCATCCAAAGACGACTAATGCCAGGTACAGACTCTTAAATGTGCTTTCCAGCATTGCTAAACTCAATTTCTTAAAGCCAACAAGCTGTTGCTAAGATGGGTGTTACTTATAAAATAAATCTCCATTTTTAATAGATGAAAGTCTACAATGTGTTATGCTGTATTAGACAGATACTGGATTCTTTCTTTTAAAAATATCTGCACCCAGCTTTTAGAGAAACATGAATGTTTTATTTCTGATGGATCTCTATCCCCCACAGCCCATTTTAAACTAATACTTGTTCATTCTAATGTCCCACCTTTGATATATAATATTTCTCGTAATCATTGCAATTTATGTTTATGCCACAGTTACATGATTTTTGCAAGAATTGTAGCTGCAAGTGAAGTTCTTTACTGTTATTGTAACAGAATATTTGAATACTTTTCTTGTAAAACCCCTTTAGGTTTTCCGTGTCTCTGCTCTCAGGCCAGTCATTTTTTGGACTAAAGTCCAGCCAGCGCACATGTACATGTACAAATATTAAGTTTGCTTTTAAACTATATTTAATGCACAGTAAAGTAGCAAGCTGGCATGCCAAACGGTCACTTCCAGAAATCCTTTTTTTATTTTTTAGTTACCTAAATAAGAACAATTAAGCGTAGCAAGTAAGAATGCCAGATTGAACAGTGGCATCGTAGACATATGGGATAGCCAAGCAGAAGTATCAGCTTAGTATCAGCTTGATTGGCCCCAAACAGAGGCTGCCCTATCTTGTGCATCAGTTGGGCTGATAGGAAGGTAAAATGGTTAATTGCCACAACCTCAAAGCTGAACTCATGAAAACAAAAATCCTTACCTGCAGTGGGACTGCTTCCACACTGCGAGGGTTAACTGTTTATATCTAGAAGGACTGGGTATAGGTCCCCCTGCAGTCTCTTATTCCCTGCTTTTCAGTAATCTAAGTTCCTCAGACATCATTAAAGGATGAGTTCATCTTTGGGAACATGTTTACATGCTCCACCCGTTTTTAGGATGTAACATGTTCCCAATGCTACAGCCGCTGCCTGATCCCCTCACTCCCTGTGACAGCAGTACAGGGAGAAGTTCCCCATATTAGCTGTCGCCTTTTTAAATCAATGGGGGAGTGTGGGGCTCTGCCCACAAGGCCTCATCCTTCATTCACACAGCTCTGTGTGTAAATGAACTACAAGCCCCGGCATCCTTTGTGGCTTGTATTTATCAATGAACTACCACAGCACTGTGGTGTGCCATGGTAGTTCATTGACTCTTTGTTTCAGTGTATCTGCTTGCCAGTACAAAATGTATGGGTACACGGATACTCTGACAGATCTGTAAGAGACCTGCATATCATTAGCGATCTGCTGATCGTTAATGCAAGGCTTTACAGGCTCAAAAAAAGTGTACATTTATTATTTTTTTCTAAAAAGTGAACTTATCCTTTAAGACTGTTAGAGGGACTATAGCTGTGCACTGAATGTTAGGATGCCAAGGGACAATCCACTGCTGGAGTGTAGGGGAGCACCATCTGCCAGGTGAGTGGAGGATCAGGTAATTAAAAGTGCTTTTCCTGTCCCCTAGACAGAAATTAGTAATTAATCCTAAATGCTGTATTGGAGGAAAATGGAAATTGCAGCTAGTACAATGTGCTATAGTTTGTTTACATTTTACCAGACATGGCACAGGAACAGTTATTTTCTCAGATCTGTGGAGGGATAGAAGGGTTTGTCCAAAGGCAGAGCTGCCTTAGCAGCCAATCAGCAAGACTACTTGTGCACATACCTCACCCCTGCTGTGACTTCATTTCCCCTACCAAGTCCAAAGCTGCTATACTGACCAGTTAAGGACATCAGACAAACATCAGATGCCCAAGAGTTCTGCGAGGCACACTCCTGAGAAGTTATGGTATGACAACTTGGTCTGGTCCAGAGCAGTTTTTTTCACTTTCGCCCCTACCACTATGAAATGCCTCCCTTATTTGTCCCATTATAGCATTCTGTGTGCATAATTCTAGAACAAAATATACATACAGCAGACGTGACTTCTATAATGACTGAATGTCTAAAGTACCATATAAAACCTGCATTGGCATTACCTTTCTGTTACGCTTTTGTTTCTTCTTTTTATGCTTTTACATCAACAGAATGCACACAATTTAACTTCACAGCTACTGATTATATTTCCATGAATCCTCCGACAGGTTTCTTCTTGAAAGAAGCCACAGACAAAGGCTCCATGGACCTTCCCTGTCAAGCTACCCTGCATTATTATGCTTTTTATTCTTCACCATAAAAAAGATCCCTTGATTCATGTTTAACTATTTCCCATATAGACTTTATTACAATTATCCGTTTAAATTCCAAACTAAATCTCTCCATGGGATGATACACCTGAATGCATTGCCTAGAAGTAAGTTAACATGTAGACACATGCTGTCTTCTTACACACAGAATACAGACATAACATCCTAAATTGAGCAGGAGGGAAGGTAGAACATGGAGACCAAGATGTGGCAGGGTGAAATATCTGTGGAAATAAACATTTTCCCTATTCACAGAGACACTATTGTTTTTTGCTTTCTTGAACAGCACGTAAACCTTGAGTCATAAAGGCAATAACCAAGAAAAAAAAAAAAAAAAATATATATATATATATATATATATATATATATATATATATATATATATACTGTATATATAATAATACGAGGGGGTCCGCTGATAAGTATTGAGCCTTATAAAATTCTTCAGACTGCTGGTGTAACCACTCATTTGCAGCATTAGTTGCCTCCAGAACACTCCCAAATCATTGTCCCTTTAGGTGTTTTTTGAGTTTGGAGAACAGATGATAGTCAGAAGGAGCCAGGTCGGGAGAATAGGGTGGATGGGGCATCACTTAAAAGCCTAAGGAGGTCAGTTTTGCCATTGTTTCAACTGCAATGTGTGACGAACCGTTGTCATGCAATAGGATTACACCTTTGGAGAGCTTTCCTCGATATTGTTTCTTGATATTTTGCCTCAACCTCTTCGATAAAGCACAGTAATATGTTGCATTGATGGTTGAACCCTTTTGGAGGTAGTCCACCAGCGGAATTACCTTCTTATCCCAAAAAACTGTTGCCATTTGCTTCTGCACTCACCTTTGTGCACGGAACGTCTTTGGTCTGGGGAAACCACTGCCCCTCCATTCCTTAGACTGTTCCTTTGTATCAGGATCATAACAGTAGACCCATCTCATCACCAGTTACCATTTTATGCAGGAAATCTGACAAATTTCTTGCAAAATGTTCCCAAACAGCCACCGATGTCTCCACACTTTTCATCTTTTGTTCAGTTGTCAAAAGGGATCCACTTTGCTGCAAGCTTTCTCATTTCCAAGTCTTTGTAGATAATGGCACCAACTCTCTCACGTAATATTCCCAGATATGTAGCAATACTTTTGGCTGATATTCGGTGATCCTCCATGATCATGTCATGAATGGCTTTCACATTTTCAGGCACAAAGACAGAAATAGGCCTTCCACTGGGTTTCTCACTTTCAACACCGAACAGGCCAGTTTTAAAATTGACAACCCAACTTTTAACTGTTGCATATGAAGGGCCACTGTCACCCAAAGTTTATGACATTTCATCATGGATCTGCATTGCACCTTTCCCTTGGAGAAACAGGAACTTGATTATGGTCCTATGCTCTTTCACATTGAATTTTTCTGGAGGTGCTGTCATGTTCACTTTAGACCTGAAAAAGAAACATAAATCAAAACCATAGGTAGTTGATTTTTGCATCGTGCAATTTACAGCTTCCTAGCTCATTTTTTTCTGGGTAAGGCTAAATACTTATCAGCACTCCCAGGGGCGTAACTACAGGGGTTGCAGGGGTTGCGATTGCTACCGGGCCCCATGCTCCAGGGGGCCCAGTAGCAAACCAGTGGGTGAACTTCCAGGATTGCAAAAGTCACACTTGCGACCGGGCCCTGGCACTGCACCACTGTGGGGAGGCCCCAAGATTGCAGGAAGGGAGCCCACTGCAGAACTTGTGAAAGGATCCTGCTGCGGGACCGTAATAAAAGGCCATGCAATGAGAGTAAAGAGCCCCAGGATTAGTGGGAAGAGCCCTGGGCTTGAAGGGAAGGGCCCCGGCCAGGGATCTGGGGGGGCCCTTCATGGTTTCTTGCATCGGGGCCCTGAAGGTTCTAGTTACGCCTCTGCCTATATATATATATATAAATATATATATATATATATATATATATATATATTAGGAGAGAGAGACACTAGCCATAGACATGGCATTGTACTCTCATTTCATCTTATCCTTCTAATCCTATTTCAGCTTAACGTTAACTTTAATATAGGAATACTTATTGACACCTGCTAGTTACTAGATGCAGTGGGGTTAATTAATAAAGCAAATAGGCTAGGCTGTTCACTTTAAGAGGGAAATTGCTAAGTGAATGTGATGAGGTTTCATTTTGCAAAAAATACTAAATCACGTGCAAAGAAAAAAAAAAAAAAACATTTTTGCATGCACATAATTGGTTGATGGAAGTCACAGAACTTCACCTCATTCACTAAGCTAATAGGCAAATTCCCTTGAAAAGTACAATTACAAAGTGAACGGCCTATTTGCTTCCAAACAAATCAATCCCAGTATTTCTACACAAACAAACAAATAGTTTTTCTTTTAAATCTAAACAGAATTTTTTTTTATTCTCTTTAAATAAAGTAATAGAAATAGGATGTTGGTATGAGGGAACTTTGCCTATAAGGTGTATTTTCTTGCAATGCCAAAATGCATCAGTGCCAGCTTTACTCTTTGCCCTTTCAAGAAATAGACCTGTAAACATTTTTATTATTTGCTTTTAAAGAGAGCAAAAACAAAATGAAGCAAAAGCAGTAAAACACTCCTGAACAATTGGTACCATTGAATGTCTTGGCAGTATTCCGATAAAACAAACTTGGTTTGCTAAACCATCCATGTATAGCAATTCCTTATAGTCTGGAAATCTGCCAAGCATCTGCACACAGAGCACAAAATGAACTTTATGATTTAACTTAGGCAAGTGGATTAGGAAGACCTCTGACGTCTAAATAATTTCCATTAATATTATTTTTCATTAACCCCTTTGGAATGTCAATCTGCAAACATGACTTAATTGTGGACACTGATATAAACAGTATTTGCCCTGAATAGTTGAAATATATTGCAAGCAAATCATTAGTTCATCCCCAAGCATTTTGCCAAATATATTTCATAGATGGATTTACTTTTTTGGCAGAACATGTAAAGGCTTAGGCTGATGAAATCCATCTTGAATTTTTAATTTATAAAATATATGTTTCTATAATGGTTTATTTCCTGTGGAATGGATGGCAACTATGTTGCCCAGAGGCAATGAATTCATTGTTTTATTATTTATAAAATACATTTAATATGCAGTATATGATAGTAAAAATCAGCCAGTCATTCAAGAGATCAATAATGCAATCAATTAACCATTCAAAACAAGGATAACATTTTATATAAAACTTTTCTCAAGATTATTGTTTTTATTTAGCTTAGGTAACTTGTGTTCACTTCAAACATCCAGTCATATGCAAGGTCATTCGATTTTAGTTTTTCTTCATTTTGACAGTAAGAAATAAATCTCGAAAAGTTTCAAAATGTTGGGCACCCCTTGATACATTATTTTGATAAATTTCTTAAATGTAAAACTGTTAACACAGCTGTGACGGACCGTCCAGCACTCAGATTGGGTTCCTCCATCAAGATACAGCTTCCTCCACTCTGGAACCAGGAACCGGGTATTGTAGCTGAGCATTGCACCCAAGAACTAGACGACACTAGCTTAGTTGTAAACTGGAACTCTTGTAAACTCACACAGAATGTGTACCACACAAAATCAGGCTTATACATACTATTTCAAATATTAATGTAGAGTTATTTTTTACATATTTAATTTAAATCAAAATTCTTTGTATTTATTTACACATATTATGAGCACATGTATCTGAGTTTGTAATACCCAGTCTAGCAATGAGAGATGAAGACTCAGTCATGTCTCTGTTGCTTTGCACAATGCACCCATTCTCTTATAATAAATATGCTTACCAGAGGGATAGAATAGTGGTACCTACTTCTTCTTCATTGTCTAGCCACAGGTTTGAGAGTGTTCTGAACCAGGCTGTAATGCACAACTGTATCATAGTCTATAGCATAGGACCTGGGTGTGCAATCTGATTGGGTTGCTTGGATTACTTGCTTGGATTGGTTTCCTTAAAAAATGCTCCAAAATCAATTTATAAAATACTTATATTATAATAATTGTACATCATTTTTGCAGAAATACATCATGTCTAACTTTGTTCCAAGGGGGTTTATGTTAATTTAGTATTTTAAAAGTCTTCAAACTATAATTAGACCAAAGGTGTCCAAGCTTCTGCACCTTGATGGTACAAAGCTCTAAGCTAATAGCTCTAAAAATACTCATTCAAAGTATAGATGGACAAGCAAATAATAATATAAACTAGTTTGAATTAAGCAATGCAATGTAAAACTGCTATAGGATGGACCTGAAGCAGTTAAAGTAAGGTATATAGAGGAATTTTCACATACCAAACACAATACAGACATTTCCTGCATCTATTACCCCTTAAAGACCACCCAGACAGATATACTGTGGCAGGGTGGCCCTCCTGTGCGAAATCACGTACCTGTACGTGATTTCGTGCAGTGGGTCTGGGGCACACTACCCGCCAATCAGCGGATGCGATGTTCACCGGGACCCGCAGATCATTCTCAGGAGAGGCAGAACGGCGGTCTGCCTATGTAAACATAGCAGATCACCATTCTGTGAGAGGGAAAGACAGAGATCTTGTGTTTCTGCTAAGCAGGAGCACAGATCTCTATAATCCCCCAGTCAAAGCATCCCCCACACAGTTAGAAAGTGCTCCCTAGGAGCACACCTAACCGTTTCCTCGGCCCTGACGTTACCCCTACACCTGGCCTACACCTATAGCAAGGGCATTATTATACATTGGTGAAAGCTTTGTTTTTATCTGAAGGAACCCTTTATCTGCATAGGCAGTTTTTTGGTAAAGGTGAACTAACCCTTTAAGTAGGAATGGGCTAACTGCAATTATACCTGCCCTCAATCTATTGCTATATATACAGTAGTATGTTCCAAGATGAAGACGCTGATAATTTAGCAAAAAAAAAAAAAAGAGGGATTTTCCTCTGGATCAACCACAGTAGTTTGGAAATTACAAAACTGGTATTTCCATTGCCTTAATGCACCTTATCACCAAACTCACCACAAGGAAAATTGGTGCAGTCCCATGACTAAATAAATTGTATCAAACAGATCGGAGATAAGAGACCTCCCAGATAGTCACAGAGGGACACACAGGTTTACAAAAAAGGAACTTTATAAAGAAAAAAATCACACCAATATGACCTTCACCAGACATTATAAAAGGACAACATTGTCATTAACTAGAATAGGGCAGCTACGCATACGTTACCCTCCACATTCACACATACATCCGGCATTAGTGGGCTCATATGAGCAGTCCTGTACAAGTGTGATACACCTGTAAAAATAACCGATGCCGACAAAGCTGAATCCTATTAGGCTACTGTGGGTAAGGGCAAGCATGCGCGCAGTGAAAATATGACGGTCCACCCTTAAACTGGCAATATTGGAGCTTGGTTGGCAGCACTAGCCAATAATCAGGTATAAGTCACTGATTCAGAGCATAGTTCATATGTAGCCTAGTAGGGCACGCATTATGGGGGAGATGTGTTGCATAAAAGTTCCAGCAGATAAATTGGGATGAATATCTCATCGTTTGTTGAACATCTCTGACCCCATTAGTTGCTCTTAAGGTTCGGCTTCTCAGCATTGTGGGGGAGATGTACTGCATAAAAGTTCCAGCAGATAAATTGGGATGAATAGCTCACTGTTCGGTTTCGGTTCGGTTCGGCTTCTCAGTGTCTGTACGTGCTGCTCCGTCGGGTATAAATGACCTACACTTATAGCAAGGGTATTATAATACTTTGGTGAAAGCTTTGTTTTTAGCTGAAGGAACCTTTTATCTGCATAGGCATTTTTTTGGTAAAGGCGAACTAACCCTTTAAGGAGGAATGGGCTAACTGCAAGCATACCTGCCCTCAATCTATTGCTATATATATACAGTAGTATGTTCCAAAATGAAGATGCAAATAAATTAGCATTAGGGGCCACACTCCACAGAAGGGCCTTCACAAGGCAGTGTGGCTCCCAAATACGGTATCTTTGCAAATCTAAAACAAAAATCTCAGTTTTTAATGCAAATTGTTCAATAGTGTAATTTGTTTCTTTGCTGGCTAGCTAAAATGTGTGCTGTGAAAATGTTATATTGTTTTTGTTAATATGATCGTTTAGACACTTTTGTATTGTCTTACACTTAAGACTCCATTCACACCAGCGCGACTTGTCAGGCGACTTGTCAGGCGACTTGTCAGGCGACTTGTCAGGCGACTTGTCAGCCTGACAAGTCGCGCTTCCTCGCAGTCCTTTGACTGGTGCAGGAACCGTTCTAATAGGAGCGACAAAAGTCGCTCTGACTTAGAAAAAGGGTCCTGTACTACTTCGGGGCGACCTCGGAGTGACTTGCATAGACTTCCATTATGTGAAGTCCTTGCAAGTCGCTCCGAAGTCGTGGTGCATGGGAAGGCACAAGTCGCCCCCGAAGTAGTACAGAGTCATGCCGCCCCAGTGTGAACCAAGTCTAAATGGTATAATTTGGAATTTTGGGGGCTATAGGAAAAGTTTATACATTAGGTGCATGTGTAGTCAATGTGTTGACACACAGTAATCCACATTTTAGTAAAGAACCAGGAACAAGTTCTATTAATACCTCATCTTTTTATAGTTTTGTTATGCCTCTGTGCAATTTTACATGTTTCATTGGGCATTTTTAAAAACATAAAACTTTAATGGAACATGCTTCTGGATTGTAGTTCTGAATGAAGACCACAATATCATGTGTCTACCTCACTTTTACCTGCTTTGAACTTTCTATTACTTGTATGTATTCATGCTGCATATTTACTGTCAAAGAGAATCACAGAAACAGTAATTTGCATTGGAGTAGGGAAATATGGAGCTATGTTTTTCATAAGATGTTTGATATCATTGTGGATTTCTACTACACATTCCCTTATAATAAAAATGAAGAAAATGAGAAGCATTCCCACAATTGATATATTGACTATTCTTCCTTTTAATATAAAATTTATTAGGGATATATTGAACACATAATACACTATCTGTTTAATAAGGAGGTGTTGTTCTGAGTCTTGCATTTTTTTTATTAATGAAAAATATACATTTTGTATTTTAGATTCAAGAATGCTTTTTATGCTCAATGCAATTTTCTTACTTTTATTACAGTGGCCATTTAAGTGATTGTACTGTATATGGTGTGATAGGACATTTTTTTAAGCCAAAGGGATCAACAAACTTGGGGGTGACCTTTGAATTTATATTGTGCAAACGTGTTAAAGAGTATTTTAAAGTCAAGACTGGGCTTGTGACCAGCCTTGTCCACCCTGTACAAAGGATCCACTCCGCACTCACTAGATAAATTTGACTTATTGCAATAACAAGAAAGTAAAAAAGCGCCTGCTGGTATGACCATACACCACTGGACAAGAAACATAGAAGCCAGGAACACCATCTAGCCAAGAAGAACTTCCCCCGGTTACTGTTGCCAATATCGCCACCACTGGTTTCATCTTGCCTCTGTATAGTTCTCTCAGGCACACTGAACACTCATATAGGAATGGCCTTCCATAGTGTAAAGCCGTTTTATTTTCTCATCAAGTAACTAAAAATGCACGCTGGACCAGTGGTGGCGATATTGGCAACAGTATTGCCAGGAAGTTCTCCTTGGCTGGATGGTGTTCCTGGCTTCTATCTTTCTGGTCCAGTGGTATATGGTCATACCAGCAGGCAGGCGCTTTTTGACTTTCTTGTTATTGCAAGTCAAATTTATCTGGTGAGTGCGGAGTGGATTCTTTGTACAGGGTGGATTGGAGCACAATTTTTTTTTGGAGCATGCAGGTGTTTTAGAAACGCAACAACACATTTTTGTTTGATAAGACTTTACTTTGAATGTTTGATATTGACTTTTGAGTAGTGGCATTGTTTTTTCATATTATCTTTATTTTGACACTATTTGTGTTTACTATAGCAGCTGTACACATTTCTTTTATGTTATAGTTTTCATAACAGGTACGGGTGTATTTAATATTTTATGACTAGGCTTATGCAAGATTTTGAGCGTTTGTTCCATTGGGAGTTTTTTGGGAGGTCAGTAAAGGGCAAGCTGACAATTAGTGCATCAGCATGAAAAATTGTTAATACATGCATTCTAGATCAGCTTTTCTGAATCTTTTTAGGCTGATTCTACAGCAATTTGGGAACTAATGTGGCAGTTATTCCGTTGTTATGTGGCTTCCAAATACTGTGCCCGTACTATACAACAAATAATATTATAATCTTCCTCAAAAAAAGCAGATGTTAGAAAATTGCCTAAAATAGATGGCCTGAAATTCCTTAATAACAAAAGCTAAAGGTCAATAATAAAAAGTTAAAATAAAGTTTGGGCTTTTATTATACAGGATTTACAGTGCCAACAGTTTTCCCAGCAATATACAATATAAAAAGAGACAGTACAGTTGCAAAATAATTCAAGAAAAGAAGGTTAGGAGGGCAGCATATAGTACCATCTGGGGCAAATTACTTGCATGCACCCCAAAGCTCAAACACAAATGCCTTTCTCTGCACCCTCAGCTGCACAGGACAGTGAATAAATAGGAACGGGCAGTAGGGGAAATCGGCAATGAACGTAGTAAATAGAGTGTGCCAAGGCACACCTGGCACACGACCTGCTCACGCCTTTGCACTAACTCCTATCATAAACTAATAAGGTCCTGTGCAACACACACATTGGATATCAATAAGGACATTCACCTGGAACCACATAGGTTATGGGACAGAACTTCAAAATGTACACTCGGTGTCTTATAGAAGATATGAGCAGATAGGGGTCAATAAGATGGGACAGAGATCAACCAATCTATTGCAAAACATGCCAAGACATACATTCTGGCTAAACTGACTATTAAGGTCACAGCTAGGCAATTGTAAGGTCAGCCATACATAGGTCGAATTTCTGCCGGTTCAGCAGGAACCGGCTGAGATTCGAACCATTAGTAGAAAGGCTGAATGTACCAGGTTAATTGATCGATCAACTTGGGCACAACCAGCCTGCCGCATTCGCTTCCAATTATCACAAGCGGCTGCTATAGCTGCTAGCGATAATCACTGTCTTCTCCCGGATTTGATGGCTTTCCTGCCTGTCTTTGTCCCCCCGCCAGGAGAAAACAATTGCTTGGCAGGAGGGATTCCCCTGTCAGGACTGTCTTTGTTAAAGGTGGAATCGTGCCATTTTTTTTTCTGCATCCCATTGCAGGAAAGAAATTTGCACAGTCCATGGGCTTCCTAAGTCATTGTAATTTCTCATCGTGTCTACACTAACACTCCTCACACCCTGTCCCCAGTAAAATCTCTTACATACTTACTCCAGCCACACCTATCATTTCCCTGTTTTTTGAGACACCCCACACTATTTGTAGGCTTTATTCATACAACATATGTCAGAAATAGGAAAACCCCTCTTTGTATCAGCACCAACATTTGAGTAAGGATGCATATGCCCTTTGTATTTAGATAATGATTGCTTGTTAGTTCAGTTTTAGAGCTCAATCACACACAGTACCAATACATAAACCATTTGCCTTGAATTCCAAGAAAGAAAATAGGACATGCAACTACTTTTTTCAGTGCAATGCATTGCAATCCACGATGGTTAAAAATTAAGAATGAAATAATCCACAATGGTTAAAAATAATGAATGAAATGTACTCCAGAAATGGTTGCATGACAATGGCTACTTATGTGCACTTAGATAGCCTGTTACAGGCTGAGAATGCATGAGAACAACTGGGAGATAGGGACAAAGTGTTGTCATTTTATAACAGGAAGGACTTTTTTGGCACCTGGATCACCAGGTAGTATTCTAATGAAAGCTACAGGTGTAAAAAATTGAAAATCACTTTTAATATACAATAACGTGTTAAAACTTAAAGGAGGCGACTGTATTAACTTCTACTTCAATGTCAGTATTCCTATAAAACATCTTTTTTTTTTTTTTTTTTTTAAATAGTTTTTATTGGATTTTCAAAAATACAAGGCTTGTAACAAATTACAACCAAAATATGCCATGTACTATAAAACATCTTTTATAAAATGTATAACAAATTATTTTTTGTTAGAGAAAGTAGAGTTGTGTATGGAAATTCACTGCTTTCCTTTTTATCTAGGAAAAGGAAGCTGATTCATGAAAACCAAAGAAAAATAAAGGAGTATAATAGCACCATAATATGCAAAAGGTTTTTATTTTATTTTTCCTTCAAATGAAGGTGAATTCTAACTGATTGCTATTGGCAACAACTCTAATTTTGTACTCAGCTTCTGATCACCAGTTTTCATTAATCATCCGCAAAAAGTATTACAAATTTAGTAACAGTACTGAAAAACATCAAACACACCAAGTGGATGATTTCCCTTTCTTTTAGTTATGTAGTCATCTTGTGCCTGAGAGAGGAATTGTATACCTTTGGCAATATTTGCTAATAGTTACCTACTATATTCTGAAATCACCTATCAAAACCAAATTCTGTTAAAAGACAGATAACTTGTTTTAGATTGCAATTAATCACAATTTTAAGGACTTTTAAACAGTCTGTAGGTTATTCTAGTTCTTGATTTGCAGTCTTATACCATACTATTTTTCTTGATCATATTCACATGCAAGATGATTTTGTATTTGCAAAGAACAATGTTGCTGTTTGATACTAAAATAAACTGCACTGTGCCTATGTGATGCAATTGTGTGACAATATTCCAGTTATCATCCTTAAATAAGCATTGAAAAATGGATAATCATTGAGAACCCATGCTGTATTGTGAGTGAAAGGGAATTTGCACCACCACCAATAAAGCTAAACTATTGCTGTGTTCTGCATGGGCAAAGCATGGGTTCAGTTTCAGTATCTTTGTAAGCAATATGAGGACCCTGGTACCCTAACTCCACAATCTAAATAAAGACCTCATGAAGCCCACTCTTCTCATCTTCCTTTAAGTTCCCATGTTTAGGGATCAATAGTGAAGCTTGAGATGCAAGTGTTTCACCCACCAGTGGGATCGCAGGGCAGAGCATGAGAGTCCTGAGCATCAGTCAGTTCATATATCAAGTCCTGTGGACAGCTGGGGCTAATGACAAGATCTGCCAACCAAGTAAGATGTAGATCAAAGTTATACAGAGACTCTGGGCTCCAGGGTCCACAACAAAACTGATTAAGATTCTGAGAAAACAAAAAGGTTGTTTTCTTCATATCTGACATAAACCCTGGAGCCTCTCCTCTTATGTATCTGAGAAACTTAGGTGACATATACCCTCTATACAATTCTTCCAATCAATCTGTGCTTCAAACTATACATGTGAGACAGGGAAATGAGTCCTATAGGGGTGCAAAAAATATTTGTATGTACCTTTTTGCATTGGTTGTCTCTTAAGAGGTGCGCATCATAATGAATTGAACCTGTTTCCAGAAGAACACTTAGATGACAGCAAATCATATTTGATAAATTGAGAACATAATTAAGATATTTATGATCTTTTTTTTATCATTTTAACGCAAGGCAGGTCAGGCATACTAGATACTACACTGCAGACATAAAGCACAACTAAAGGTTCTTGTATGACAGATTAAAAAGGTCCCAAATCCAGTTACTATATGTTGCATAAGCCTCAAGAAGAGACAAATCCCTTCATAATATTAGTATATTATACCAGTTCCAGGGACAACCTCCAGATGCATATGGCAGAACCCAGGTCATAAAATGACCATCTGGCCTCTGGTCAATATTGCAGGGACAGGTCTGATGGACACTGGACCATATATATGAGAATCTGGCAGACCAAATTATTGCCCAATGACTGAAATAAAAGATACTTCACTAAGTGGGTATATATCTATGTAAATGGGCCGCTAATTAACCAGATCTACCTAATAAAACAGATACGCATGTTAACATAACACCTATAACCACATCCAAAACAACATACAACCCAAACACCCACACACCTGTACCCATAACCATCCATAACAACATAAAGACATGGCCGAAACCGATCCCAATCTATCCACATCTCTCCCAGATCCCCACATATATATCCCAACCTTCACAATACAGCCACACCTCACCACCCCATACATCTCCATCCCAACAGACCAACAAAGCCCACAGCAATACCCCATGAATCTATCATATGAACCGAAACAGCCATCCACACTCACAAGCAGTGTGCAGGGGTAGGTGTGCTCAGGTGCTGATTGAGAAGCTGCAGGTTTGTAAATCAGCAGTGAAAAAGCGGATAGCCATGTCCCCTGCAACATTTTCCATCCTACTGTAGTGCAGGCAGGCAAAGCCTACATGAGAGTGACAATTTGGCTCTGTATTCAGGAGAAGTGCAGCATTGTTGCCACACCATCACAGGATCATTTATTAGATGGACTTCACTGGCAGGATCAACAGATATTTCTAGGACTTTGCAGGGGGACTAAAAAGTTCAGGTGTACTTAATTGCTTCCTGACCTCCCCATAGCATATTTCCTGCTACAGGGTGGCTGCACTGTGCAGAATCACGTATATACGTGATTCTGAACTTCCTGGGTGCGAGTGCACGCCGCCGGTGGCTCACTCCCGTTGTGAATTTATATCAATGGCATTACTATCAGCCCATCCCCACATGCCAAGGTCTTAGGTGTTGTCCTGGACTCTAAAGTCTCCTTCAAACCCCACATCCAATCGCTGTCCAAATCTTGCCGCCTCAGCCTCCGCAACATCTCCAAAATACGCCCCTTTCTAACCAAAGACACAACAAAACTCCTAGTTCACTCCCTGGTCATCTTGCGCCTCGACTACTGCAATTCCCTTCTCATTGGCTTACCTCTACACAGGCTATCCCCCCTTCAATCCATCATGAATGCTGCTGCCAGACTCATCCACCTTACCAATCGCTCAGTGTCCGCTACTCCTCTCTGTCAAGCCCTCCACTGGCTTCCGCTCACCCAACGAATTAAATTCAAAATACTTACAACATCTTACAAAGCAATCCAAAGCTTAGCCCCTAGCTACATCACCAGCCTCATCTCAAAATACCAACCTAATCGCTCTCTTTGTTCCTCTCAAAACCTCCTGCTCTCTAGCTCCCTCATCACCTCCTCCCATGCTCGCCTCCAGGACTTTTCCAGAGCCTCTCCAATCCTATGGAACTCCTTACCCTTATCTGTCCGATTATCTCCCACTCTGTTAGCTTTTAGGCGATCTCTGAAAACCCTCCTTTTCAGAAAAGCCTATCCTACCAACCCCTAACAAAAGTACCTCCTTTTTCTCCATCAACCCATCCCCCACGGTTATTGCCTTTTGTTTCACTTGACCCTCCCTTCTAGATTGTAAGCTCTAACGAGCAGGGCCCTCTAGTTCCTCCTGTTTTGAACTGTATTGTAACTGTATTGTCTTCCCTCACTCTGTAAAGCGCTGCGCAAACTGTTGGCGCTATATAAATCCTGTATAATAATAATAATTTACACATCTGGAGTTGTTTAGTTGGTCCCACGAGCCTGATGTCCACCGGCACCCACCAATTGTTCAATACACGGACAGAATGCCAGTCTTCCAATGCAAACAAGGCAGATTGTCATTCTACCAGTACGGAAGACATGGATCCTGTGTTTCTGTAAAGCTGAAACACAGATCCATGTCTTCCACTAGTCAAAGCACCTCCCCCACAGTAGTAAAGCACTAGCACACATTTAATCCTTTGATAACCCCTGATGCTAACCCCTTCCCTGCATGTCATTAGTACAGTAAAAGTGCATATTTTTTGTCAATGATCGCTATAATAATGTCACTGGTCCCCAAAAAAGTGTCAAAAGTGTCAGTTAGGCATTTGTTCGCAGCAATATCGCAGTTGCTGATCGCCGCCATTACTAGTAAAAAAATAAACTTTTGTTAAAAACAATCAATATACACTTATTGGGATTTTTGTTATCAAATATATGTAGCAGAATACATATTGGCCTAAATGAATGAAGAGATTATTATTTTTTTTCTTTTTACTTTTTTTTATTGGATGTGTTTTAGATCAGAAAGTAAACAATATTGTGATTTTTTTTTCAAATTTGTTGGTCATTCTTTGTTTCTACTGCAAAAAAAATGAAAAACCACAGAGGTGATCAAATACCACCAAAAGAAAGATCTATTTGTGGTAAAAAAAAAAAAAAGGACGCATGTGTCGCATTAGTCAGTTAAAGTGACGCAGTGCCGTATCGCAATTGGCCTGGTCATGAAGGGGGGGTAAACTTTCCGGAGGTCAAGTGGTTAAACTTTAACCATTTAGCACATTGTTTTTCATGGAAGGTCATAGTCCTACTTCAGTTATAAAACCTATCCACACTCTTAGAAAGCTGTACTGTATTTCACGTTCAGAATTCCCCATTTCTTTTCAATTACTATTCCCATCATTTTTACTTTAGGATTCAAAGTGACAGTCTATAGCTGAAATGAACAGCAATACACTGCAGGTTCAGACAACAGTCGTGTCATGTAAAACACATCATGTTACAACATGGGCAGTGTTTATCTGTTAATGCATCTATGCTTCTAAATACACAGGGATCTGTCTCATAATTATTATTTATAAAACAAAAAAAGTACATTCCAAGAATATGTCCTAGAAACATTGCTAGTCTGAAAACAATAGATAAATACAAGGGTGTAACTAAAGCCATAGTAGCTTATGGAACATCTACAAACTAGACCTTGTGTCACATGGAGGGGGAGGGGGGCATTTCACAAGGATAGAGCGTCCCTATAAAGGCCCTGTGGTCTCATTTAATTATAAAGGTAGGATTAGAAAATATTTAAAATAAAATGATTGTATATATCATTCATCTACACAAATTAAAAAACATGGAAGGCTTTATATGGATGAGTGTTACAGAACTATGTTGGCATTGTTACAATGCCAACTTTCTGAAAGCCAACACTCGAATGTAGATCACCCTACCCCCAATGTGACAGCGCTTGGACCTGGTGGTAGTTTGTTCAGGCACCAACCAAGCATTCAAATTTACCAAATATCTAGATGTCTAGGTGTTTTAGGTAGTTGCAGCAGTAAAAATGGGAGTTGCATGCTTAATTTAAGATGTCGCATTGTCAGAATCCCACATAGGCCGCACACAGATGACATAATTTCATGAGAAAACTACATGTAGAAATCTACGACGAAGCCTTTTTAAGGTAAAATGCATATCAATGTGTTGACTTGATTTGAAAAACGTGTGAGGCCTTTGTGGGATTCAGGCAGTGATTCGCAAAGTGTAGGACTCTTCAAACTAGTACCTGTTTTACCCGGGGAAGTGCGGTGGAGTTTTGAGTGGTCCATTTCTCTATAAAAACTGTTAGGTGCTTGCTATAGGTCTGCAGGTTTGCATTTTTTTTTTTATCAGTAAGTCAGTGGTGTCGCTACAGGGGGGCAATTGTCCCCCTAGATTATTCCTTTCCCCCCGTGTACTCCCCTTCTAAATTAGGCTACCACATTGGACCGTCGGGACTGTCAGATCAGGACATCTTGCAGTGTGGCAGCGGAGTGCCAAGCACTGGAGTGTTAACTGCTGTGTAAACTGGCACCGATACTATCGGTTATCACTGCATAAACTGGCACCAATACTAGGGGCTTTTCATGCGTAAACTGGCACCTACACTATGGGCTATTACTGCATAAACTGGCACCAATAATAGGGGCTATTACTGCCTAAACTGGTACCAATACTAGAAGCAATCACTGCATAAACTGGCACCAATAATAGGGGCTATTACTGCCTAAACTGGCACCAATATTAACAGCAATCACTGCATAAACAGGCACCAATACTAGGGACTATTACTGCGTAAACTGGCACCAATACTAGGGGTTAAAAATGCAGTAACTGGTGCCAATACTAGGGGTTATTATTGCGTACGCTTGCACCAAAGTTGGGCTTTTTATTACATACTCTGGCACCAATGCTGGGATTTTTTTTCTGTGTAAATTGGCACCAATGCTGGGGTTTATTTCTGTGTAAACTGGCATCAATGCTGGGGATTCTTTCTGTGTAAACTGGCACCAATGCAACAAAAAAGTCTAATTTTCATTTTTAAGTAGGTAGAAAGTGGCTGGCTGTGAAACATTGTTACATGATGGTACTTAGATAGTTACACACACAAGTAAAAATAAATAATCATACTCACAAATGTGAATAAACAAAAATGTTCAAATGACATCCAACAAGCTTAAAGCCTGGTACACACTGGTAGTTTTTTTTTCGATAAACCCAGCAGAGGAATGAAAAAACTGACAGCTGAAGAGGAGCCGCTGTACGAATGATCTGACGTTGGTACAGGAATTTTACTTGTTGTGCTAATGGGTTCTGACAGGGGGATGCCCCCCCCTTCCCCGTAAGAACACTCCGATCAGCGCTTAGAGCACTGATTGAGAGTCGATCAGCAAAATTTTTCGGTCATGCCCTGTTTGGCCTGCTTTTGTTGGACCAACTCAAGTACACATGGGCCGAATGTCAGCCGGTTTCTATTGAACTGGCTGATGCCGTCCAATATTCGGCCCATGTGTACTAGATTTAACGCAGACACTGACGCATTTCAAAACTGCTGTATTATTGTTACAGATTCAGAATTTACTAGGTAGCAAAGCCATGGTCCAAAAAAAAAGAAGCCCTATAGCCAGGACTTTACAGAGAAGGAAATTTAACATTTGCTTTTAACATCTCTGACTTTAGATCCACTTTAAGTGAAAGATCTGAATGCATTTTTTACAGAGAATACCAAATACCAAGCTTGTTGTGTGATGTTGATTCCTAAGACTGCAAAGCTTCTCTGTAATTGTGTAGACAAACTGATGCTGTTTAAGCCTGTTAAATTACATCTGATGTCTTTGAATTCCTTTACACTCATTGAAACACAAAGCATTTACTAAAGCAATGAATAAAACTGTGCTAATCACATAATGGCCCCTTAGCAAGTAAAAAATTGAAACCTCAAAGGTGTTGAAAGGATTATTCTCAAATGTGACTCATCCATGATACATTTCAAAGGCAACAATCTACCTTCTCTCCAATCAAACAAACAAAGCATTTTGGAATCTAAGGTACCAATAAACATACCACTTGTTAAACTTATTGGTATGCCCTAGAAATAATCTGCCTATAATCAGAATATACATAACTCCACTTTCCTACATACCTCCACAGTATTCTCTCAGATATGAAAGGCCTGGATTAATGCAGTATTAAACCTCAAAGCAAAAATTAATTATATTGCAGCTTACCAATGTGGTGACTGCATTAGTTTTCTGTTGTAGGGTTTTTCCTGTAGCACTGCCCCCTAGAGGGCTGCTGAGAATTGCAATTTCTGGATTCCCCTAGGTTACCCATAGCAACGGTCTGTAGAAACGCATCACTTTAGATTGGCTCAGACAATGGACAGTCCAGGGGATTTGTTTTTTGTGTTTTATTTTAGAACTGGGATGGAAGAAGGGATGAGTGGGATACTTCAACTATGAACTATGCACAAATCTTGAGGACAACTGACTGTAGTGTGTGCAGCAAGGACATTGCTTCACCTTGCCACTGAAGTGAAGTAAAAGAATATGATCCTGATTTACTACCTCTTCAGGGTCCTAACATGGCACCCCCTTTCTCACTTGCTGTGTGTGCTAGCCCTTGCCCACTGACTCTCCACTGGAGTGGTCCCCTTCCTGGGCAGACCCCTGGCAAGCTTCCTGGTACTCACGGACACTGTTTTTCCCAAGGTTGCTCTGCCTTCAGCTCCACTTGTCAGTGTCCACTGGACCTCCTGGAGCAGCACCACATTTCTGGCTCACTAGGCCGACCGCCTATGACCACCTAACATACTGACAGGAGGAGAGACAGCCATCTCCCTCCTCCTGGGACCTGACTTCCTGCCCAAAGACACCATGTCACACTTGCCCTTGGCTTTTATAACATATCCCAGGATGCACCACTATTGTGCCAACCCGCTGGGATAGTCATAAAAGCCTGTGTGTCACTGGCTGTGTTTCCTCCACTGTCCAACAGGTTCCCCTATTGGTTAAAGTGGGGACACTCCCTCAGACCAGATGCATTACGCATGGACACATGCAACAGACCTAACTAACAATCATGCTCCTCTGATAGGCAGATGCAGCAGACTACGGTATGATTTACCTGCTGCTCCCCTGATAAGCAGATGGAGCATACTATTTACACTAACTAGCACCTATCTAGTGTATAGGGTGCTATATTCCTTTTTTGCAACTGGTGATCCTTCCAGTTACACACCTCCTGTCTTATGCTGGCTATACGCTATACGAAAAAACTGCCATAATTCGGTCCTTTGGCCAGTTCATTTGTTTTTCGGCTAGTTAATGGGCACAAATCGGTAATCGGCTGTGAAGTTTTTGAGCCGAAAAAACGAAGGACAAATTTGGAAATTTTCTGCCAAACAAGCGATAAATTGGAAGGTTAATGTGTTTCTAATCCAAACTGTTTGCACTAGGTATATATGAAAAATGAACAAAAACCTGATTCATTTATGTCCGTTGAACGATTTATCTGCCATTACATAATGGCACTATCCTTTGCTCTCACAGCCGAGTATTTGTTTTTCGAAAATGAGTTTGAACGATTTTTCGTATAGTGTATGGCCAGCATTAGGGTGTCTCTGCTATGGATGGAGAAACAGCAGAGACACCTTTGGTAGAATTTTCTGGGGAGAGGGTAGTGTTAGACTAGCAGACTTAGATGGACTTGACTAACATATTAAAGCTGAACTTCAGCTAATACTTTTCAAGCAGGTAAAGCAACATTTTTTTTCTTTTGATATAGATATATTATATATATTAATAAATATATAAGGGATGACCTTTGTAAGCACCCCTTTCAGTGTTAAATGGTTTGTCTCAAATCTCTAATTGTCCCTTTGCTGGACAGTTTGGTCGCTTAAAGGGAATTTAAAAGTAACAGACTTACTGGTTGGATCACCAGGTAAAAAAAAAAAAAAAAAACTACTGCAGCCATCTAAGGATTTAGAACTGCAATGTATTTACGTTTTTGTTTTTGAGCTTTAAAGGCCCGTACACACGATAAGAAAATCTGTAGGGAAAATTCGTCCGACGACCGATCTGCCGATTTTCGGATTGTTAGTATGGTGCTTTCAACAACCAACTCCGACTTTTCGGCTGACAAAATCCTGATGTGCAGGCTATAATTTTTTTTTTTCATCCGTAATACAACGTCCGATTTTCATCTCATTAGTACAGATTTAGACGGAAAAAAATCTTAAGAGCAAGACTAGGCATTCTCAGAGATGAAAGAACGCACACAAAGCAATCCAACACATGACATCACTTCTGAAGTAGAATTCTGTCGTATGGGAAAGTTTGTATGAAAATAACCTCTTTACTTTCCACATCAGACTAGCATGCCACAAAAAACGGACGACAGATCGTTCGATAATCTGATCGTGTGTACGGGGCTTAATACCACTTCAAGGTTGTAGTCATCCGGTTCCTCTGTCTCCTACATGATGTGGACATTTGACTTGTGTACCAATGGTTCCACATTATCATCACCATGGATGGCCAGATCTTTTGCAGACTGTGCTGTTCACTCTTGACTATGTGTTTCAAGAAAATACGCACAGCCACTGACACAAGACACAATACATACATAATCCCAAGGCACAAACACATATTAAACTCTGTACAATTAATCGTTTCCATAAAGTTTGAGCTTCACTAGTGGGTAGTTCTACTTTGGTATGTTTAGTGTAATTTGTTATTTTCAGAACTTTGTCAAAATAGCATTTAAGATAAGATATTGGTTAGCATCAATAAAGCATGTCCGAAGCTGCTCAGTAAATTTGCCAGGGGGATTTTCATTCCACGACTCCTCTAGTTTTCTATTATGTGGATATCTAGCAGGTGTTAGGTCAAAGCCTGCAATTAAACAGGAACTTTTACGTCTACCTAGTTGACAGCATGTAATAAAGCCATCAGATTTTCATTTAACCCCTTGCACTAGAAGGTTTCTAATATATATTGGAATAAAAGACAGCATTATTTTTCGGAAACAAAAGCTAAAACCCCCTGAAGGGAAGTTTACAAAACTGACTTTTCGGAATTTTCAATTTTGATTATTCTGTCATTTCTGCACAATAGTTATAGTTGGAAGGATACGTCCATCTGACTCAGCATTGGAAGGATTCCAACACAATGAAATGCTCACTAGCTGTTTAGATACAACTATAGTTTTGAGTGACTGGGCTGCCCTGCCATAGCCTATGCTATCACCTTTAGCTGTAGGCTATAAACAAAGGTTTCAGCAGTTCATATCCAACTATTTTTGACAGTAATTTTGTATGTTAATTTAACATTACACTTTAACTAGATCCATAAAATGAGAACTGAATATGGAGGATAGTTTTCTATAAACAGTTGTGAATCCGATGTGTATACTTGTTTCATGTCAGTGACTCAAATTATCTCAGTATTTACGTATAAATCTCCTATTGGCTGTTAAAAAAAAAAAAAAAAAGAGCATTCAGTAGGCAGTAGTATTGCCTCCTGAATGCTTGGCTGTCACTGCTCTATGACCAGCTGAAAAGCAATCCACTATGAAAAGCTGTAAACAAGCACTAAATCCTCTGTAAATCTGCAACCAGATTGCACCCTACAGGGTCACTTTGGTGTGTTTCCTGAAGCCACACAGGGGTGGAATTTCTTGTTTATTTACTAGCTAGCTGTAGCAGCACTAACATTCAGACTTCCAAGGCAAGTCTAAATCTTCATGGTGGCTGTGAGATTATTGGTAGTACTGATATATTTTTCATGAACCGTGCCTTTTGTTTGTGAGAGACAGCAATTTGCCTGCAGTGTGTGTGTTTTATAATAGCTCCCCTGCCTCAACAATCATGGGTTCTCAGATCACCAGATATCTAACTAAAGGGATTGGGGTGGACTAGTGTGGTCTGGAGGACAAACTGAAGCACTGTAGAGGCAGGCTGTGCTTGCTATAGGCATATAAGAGTTTATATAAAGAGTTTCCAATTCTGACCAGAGTGTACCTTTAAATTTAAAGTGTTGTCCCTCGCCCATTTGCTGTATTTTACCACCTCACCCCCACATGGTTCTGCATGGCTCCCGGGAGGATCTGGGGAAGTCTCTCCACCGCTGGTCCCTGTTTATTGGCACACATAACAGGCCTCTTCTTTGGCCGTCGCTCTTAGTTGGCCAGTGTATGCTCTTCTGCATATTTCATTGTTGCTCTGCATTATTCAGATCGATCTCTTGTCTCATTGTTTATTACTAGTTGTCACATTTGACAGTTTGTATTGCCTTTGTTTTCTTCAATAAAAATATTTGAAAGTTAATTTAAAGTGTTGTTATAGCATAACAGTGAATCTTGTTTTTTTTTTTTTTTTTTGTAACTGATTTTTTCAAAATTATCTAGTGTTTTCCTTACTACATAAGGCAGTGTCACATGGAAGAATTTATTTAATGAAAATGAATCAGTGAGCTAATCACCTTTGTAGGACTTCAGTGAGGAAATCAGTAAGAAACACACTTCCTCTGTTACAAGGTCACCTTTAATAGGATGTAATGCAATGAACTAACAGGATTGTAGGCAAGAAAAGCTCTTACTCCAGTGGTGGCACTCCAACCTGTGCAGTATTGAGGCTGGCACTTAAAGCATGAACCTTAAAAAATTATTAGGTAATGACAGCAGAACTTTTTTGTAACTTGATCGTACATGCTTTAATTCTATTCAGCTATTTATGTTTTTTCCTATTTCACTTTTCAAATATAATAGTTTTAATGGATAGAAATACAGGTCCTTCTCAAAAAATTAGCATATTGTGATAAAGTTCATTATTTTCTGTAATGTACTGATAAACATTAGACTTTCATATATTTTAGATTCATTACACACAACTGAAGTAGTGCAAGCCTTTTATTGTTTTAATATTGATGATTTTGGCATACAGCTCATGAAAAACCAAAATTCCTATCTCAAAAAATTAGCATATCATGAAAAGGTTCTCTAAACGAGCTATTAACCTAATCATCTGAATCAACTAATTAACTCTAAACGCCTGCAAAAGATTCCTGAGGCTTTTAAAAACTCCCAGCCTGGTTCATTACTCAAAACCACAATCATGGGTAAGACTGCCGACCTGACTGCTGTCCAGAAGGCCATCATTGACACCCTCAAGCAAGAGGGTAAGACACAGAAAGAAATTTCTGAACGAATAGGCTGTTCCCAGAGTGCTGTATCAAGGCACCTCAGTGGGAAGTCTGTGGGAAGGAAAAAGTGTGGCAGAAAACGCTGCACAACGAGAAGAGGTGACCGGACCCTGAGGAAGATTGTGGAAAAGGACTGATTCCAGACCTTGGGGGACCTGCGGAAGCAGTGGACTGAGTCTGGAGTAGAAACATCTAGAGCCACCGTGTACAGGCGTGTGCAGGAAATGGGCTACAGGTGCCGCATTCCCCAGGTCAAGCCACTTTTGAACCAGAAACAGTGGCAGAAGCGCCTGACCTGGGCTACAGAGAAGCAGCACTGGACTGTTGCTCAGTGGTCCAAAGTACTTTTTTCGGATGAAAGCAAATTTTGCATGTCATTCGGAAATCAAGGTGCCAGAGTCTGGAGGAAGACTGGGGAGAGGGAAATGCCAAAATGCCTGAAGTCCAGTGTCAAGTACCCACAGTCAGTGATGGTCTGGGGTGCCATGTCAGCTGCTGGTGTTGGTCCACTGTGTTTTATCAAGGGCAGGGTCAATGCAGCTAGCTATCAGGAGATTTTGGAGCACTTCATGCTTCCATCTGCTGAAAAGCTTTATGGAGATGAAGATTTCATTTTTCAGCACGACCTGGCACCTGCTCACAGTGCCAAAACCACTGGTAAATGGTTTACTGACCCTGGTATTACTGTGCTCAATTGGCCTGCCAACTCTCCTGACCTGAACCCCATAGAGAATCTGTGCGATGTTGTGAAGAGAAAGTTGAAAGACGCAAGACCCAACACTCTGGATGAGCTCAAGGCCGCTATCGAAGCATCCTGGGCCTCCATAACACCTCAGCAGTGCCACAGGCTGATTGCCTCCATGCCACGCCGCATTGAAGCAGTCATTTCTGCAAAAGGATTCCCGACCAAGTATTGAGTGCATAATTGAACATAATTTTTTGAAGGTTGACTTTTTTTGTATTAAAAACACTTTTTTTTTTATTGGTCGGATGAAATATGCTATTTTTTTTAGATAGGAATTTTGGTTTTTCATGAGCTGTATGCCAAAATCATCAATATTAAAACAATAAAAGGCTTGCACTACTTCAGTTGTGTGTAATGAATCTAAAATATATGAAAGTCTAATGTTTATCAGTACATTACAGAAAATAATGAACTTTATCACAATATGCTAATTTTTTGAGAAGGACCTGTACCTACAGTATAGCCAATACACTGAGTTGACTGACAGCTGAACGACATAGGCACAGAATGAACCAAGATCAGTGTAACTACATTACTTTTGTTGGTAACGAAGTAACGTAACTAGTTACAATACTAATATTGGTAACTACACTTTACTAGGCTATAGGAGTTAACTACACTACTTTACTAGGCTATAGGAACACGCTTTCCTGCGTTACCCAAGCCGTGCGATACAATCGTTATTTCGAAGAATAGAGAGGGATGAAGTTTATGACTTTTTGCTGCACTTTATGTTTTATCCTGCTTTTTCAGGTTTTTTTCTCATGTTTCCCAAAGCCTGTGTTTATACAATAAACTCTATGCAGAAAGAGTGTCATGTATCTTCTTCTACACGGTCAATTAAGAAAGAGGAGGGTAAAGTAATAAGTAGTGACGTCACTTTTCAAATGCAGTAACTAGTAAAGTAATCTCGTTACAATTTACAGAAGAAACTAGTAACTAGTAACTAATTACATTTTTTGAGTAACTACCCCAACACTGACCAAGATATAATGAAAAATATTTCAGTGAATGCAGGGCTCCCATTTAAGCCTTTCCCATAATAATATAAAGTGATCATTTTGTAAACAGACGCAGTTGTCAGAGAAGCTATAAGACATATTACTTCTCAGCAATAAGAAGAAAGAATTTACTTTTTTGAAATAGAATTAGGATAAAAGTTGAACTCAGTTTCCGCTGGTATATGATATTTGTGATATAAATAGTATGCATTTGACGTATTTTCTGGTTGTGGGAGAGGATGCTCTGAAATGTTTGGAAGAATAAAAGAATGACTTTGTAAGATGTCCTTGAACTGAAGAACATGCACATATCTTATAGGATTCAAAAACTGTGATGGCCATAAGTTCATTAGTAAACATTCCAGCCTCTCAATTACTCATTCTGCCTAGCTTGAAGGAAATACTCCCACAAATGTTCACATCAAAACTTAGATGCTGTCTCGTACAGACTTTACTGATCATCTCTTTTTTTTTTTTTTTTTTAGTTTGATATTCTTACATTTATTATAATTTTTATTGCCCTATTGCCAACAAAAAGTTATATATCTTCATGCATTACTCCTAATTTGGTTTGTTCAGATTTAAAATTATTATCAAAGTTAAAAGATACTAATTAGTATAAGACAATTTTTACACTATAATTTGTATACAAAGCAGGTCTGTGCTAAAGCCAGGCGGTAAGCCCTGTTCTATTTATTAATTTCATTTTTCATCTAGCAGCAGTGTCTTTGAAACATGTACTGCATTTTCCCTCTGCATTATCACTTTTGTACTTAAAAGTCTCAAACCATTCACTCTGGCCATAGTTACCTTCATGTCTCCCTTCACCAGCGGATCTCGGCAGCTGGCAGCTTATATCTCATTAAAATTAGTATATAGAAAGGAAGAGATGATGTCTAAAAGTTCAGTGTATCAAAAAAGTTCTTTAGGTGTAGATGTTGATAAATGTAAGTCAGCCCAAACAGGCCTATATTGAGCTTAGAACTTCTGGTTTTGTCAAAAGCTGTGGTTTGATTGCTAAATTCCATGAATCCAATTTATCTTCTGATAAGACCATCCCTAAGCAGGGAACTGATAGGGGGTGCGAGTATCCACTTTGAGGCTTGGGTAAAAGGTTTACCTCTTGTCATAAATGATTCCATGGCCTTAACGGACAAAGTTGAACGCACTTCATCTCCCTTTTCCTGTGCCTAATAGGACTGATGTGAATATGACTGATTACAGAGTTGTCCCAATGGGCTGACATCTGTTAAATGCAGGGTTCTACAAACTTTCTAAACAAACACCAGTTTACTTTCCTTTATAATTTAGGGGGCTGGACTGTGGCCAATGGAAGTAGAAAATGGTCCAGCATCACTGAGATTAAAAAATACCTCAGACTTGGTGGACAATTAGAGCAAAAATAAATAAATAGCTCATGCCATCAATAGGAGAATTTATAGTGCCCAATCATTGGTATTAGTGGGAGGAACTGTGCTCTATTCTTGGTAACAGTGGAAGGATAAGTGCACCATCCTTGGTTCCATTGGGAGGAATTATGCCCTGATGATGGTGTCAGTGGGAGGAATTATGCCCCACTGTTAGTATCAATGTGAGAAATTTTGCCCTATCACTGGCGTCAGTGAAAAGAATGGTGCCACATTATTTGTGTCAGTGGAAAGAATAGTGCCATGTATCAGTGAGAGAAATAGTGCTCCAAGGTCTAGATAAAGGCAGGCAAAGGGCCACCTCTAGCCCAAAAGCTGCAGTCTGGCACATAGATTTAGCATTGTGATAACAACATCATGTGCTGGTGAAAAGCACAACTATGCTAGGTAAAGAGTGGATAAGTGTTATCATAAAGTGACTAATAATGTTTGTTTTTGCATGGCTGACTGAAATAGATCATTCATTTGTTTGGTATGTGCTTTCTGGCAAGTCCCTATTTTAAATGATTTTCTTTAAGAGCGGATGTTGCTGTGTAAAGTTTAATGAACTCCTCACCTTAGCCTCTGAACCCTACTTAATTGTTGTTCTGCAGACATATCAGTTGTCAACATTTAACATTCCCTTCGTGTTGTATTGCATAGTTGTTGTTTCTGTTCTGTCACAAAACTGACAGCAGAGCTTTTGGCCACAATGCAGATCATTTAGCTGTCAATGCCCAAGGAGCTCAACAAGTGAGATTTGTGGTTTTTCTGGCCGCACAACAAGACATAACTGGCACAGATGAGTTTTGTAATTAAGTCTGAACTGACAAATAATGAAAGATTAAAGCAAGTAAAACGAGAAAGCTCCTTGAATTTGCTGATATTTTTTAACCACAGATCTCAGTGATATAGGTGCTAAATAGTTCCCTCACTAAAATGGGTGAGGCACCTTATGGTTTATGAACAAAAATAAATAAAGTAATATTGAAATAAAGCTTGAAATGTTCCTTCTACAGTGAAAGGAAGATCTGCAGTACTTTAAAGGAGATGTACAGCCAAAGATCGTTTAGCTGTACTTCTGTGGATCAAAAGAGTGCAGTTTGTTCTTCACTCCTGTGACCCATTTTCAGCTAACAGCGGGCTCCAGCTCTCTGTTCAGGGAGCTGTGAGAATCGAGTGATCAGCAGAATTTGATCGCCCAGTTCTCAGTCTTAGAGCCAGCAGGGGACAGATGCAGTATTACCTAGGTAAGAATACCGTAGTTCCAAAAAAAAAAGCCCCATACTTCTATTTTAAGAGTAAGAAGTTACAAATGTGAAATAGGGTGTTTATAAATGTTATTAAAAGTAGGTCTATGCTTTTTTATACATTTTACTGGGATTTTGTAGCTCTAAAAACAAAAAACAATGGTTGTAACACTACAAAATATTAAAGGGTTTAATGTGATAATTTATTTATGAATGGTCCTTTGTCATGAGATTGTAGGCTGCATTCTCACTCACAATGAATACTTATATATTTATATATATATATATTTATTACTTAAATAAGGAAACAAACAAATTTTTTGGTATTGAAATGACCACGGCACCTTTATTGGTATAATCCATTAATAAATAATTATTTTATTGAACATAAATACACTAAATAAATAAATATATAATAAATTATTTAAAAAAAAACTCAAAACCTTAAGAATTCCGCTCAGTCATAGAACTCGAGCACTCAGCAAAAGTTATTCAACAAGTCCCCCCTTGATCCAAGGGTAACAAAACCACATATAGGTGCACAGGACAGGGAGGGAGGGAGAGGAGCTTGCCGAGCTGATCCAGGACACACTGAGGAGAGACGAGCCGTGCATCTTCTTATATAGCCCTAAACACGTGACGCTTGACACGCGTTACACGTTTCTCCCGCCTTAACGCCACGTGACTTTCCTGCCTTACATTCAACTTCCCGTTCAAATCTGACTGACTTCCTGCCCAATACTCGTGACTAACTTCCCGCTCAAATTCAAATGCTGACTAAACTAACTAAATGCCTAGCTTAAAACCACTCTTAATAAAAAAAAAAAAAAACGGCGAACTTAGCTAAACTAATTTAACCCATTCACAGCCACAAGCCCATGCTGTGGGCACTATTATAGCGTGCCCACATTACATTCTCTGTCTTATGTGTTGAACACTTATACTTGTAGCCCAAAGACAAAGTGGTATTCTCCATGATGTCAATGTGTCTTGCTAGTTCCAGGTGCCAGGAGGGGGTTTATGTGTGATTCATCTACTATAAGTAGTGGTAATATAAGGGTGTCAGCATTGCCTTCCCTGAGCTAAATGGGCAGTAACATTACTGGTCACCCTGCTTAAGGGCAACAAGTTGTCTGCAGCTGAAACTGATGCCCTAAGACTAAGTCATGTAGAGAGACACGTTTTGGAAGATTTTTTCTAGCCTTGCTGCAAATTTATGAAAAAGAAAGGCAGCGTGGAGTAAGAAAGGCATTTATTTTGCATTTGGGACATTTTTGTGCAGACTAAAGTTTAGCTTTGAACAAAATAAACAAGTCATAAGTACATGAAGGGAAGAAGGCTACCGCAAACCTTTTCCACTAACCCTAACTTTCACTGCCACAGTAGTGAAAAGTAGTAAAAAAAAATTTTCCTTTTTGAAAAGTAGTGAAAAAAAAAGTAGTAAAAAAAAGTTTATATAAATTATGTGGCCTGGTAAAATCTGAAAGTGGTTGTAAACCTCTGAAATGAAAATAAGAAAAGCATATCCTTCTATAGTATGTATACATGCCTCAATCCAAAGCACTTAGCGTGAGTTCTAGCTTTACTCTCCTTCTTCTGTTATCTGCATGATCTGCTATCTGCGTGAGTAACTTCTGATCATTTATCCTGATACCCCCTCCAGCAGGTGATTGACAGCCTTGGCTGTGCATGATTCCCTATGTAGATGGGTAATGTCCATTCCCTCCACTCAGCTCTCCTCTCCATGCTGTGCAATGTGTGACATTAGATCCCCACCCTCTGCCTACTAAAGTTCAGAAATTATATGTAAACTGTTCTCTTTTTGGCTTCATGTACACTTGCCTACACTGGCAGCTCATAAACTTGAGTTTATGAGCTTTTGGCGTTTTTTTGCCAAAGCTCCTAAAATCAACTCAGTACAAGCCTATGTGCCAATGTACACATAGGCTTTAAGTAGAGTTTAGGAGCTGCCGCGGTTAGGTGAGCTTCAGCCTCACTCTCCTGAAGGCAGAAGAATCGCGTTCAGGATAGGAACATTTTGACCGCTGGCCACAGGAAAATGCAAAATGCTGCAAAACTGTGGGAAATGTAGCCGTTGTAAATGTAGGCTAGTCTACATGAAGCCTAGGAAGGTTGTAGAGGGGAGAGAGCTGCACATAAAGAGTAATGCCTTATTAAAGAGGATTTGTTTTATCTCTGTGTATCACCCGAGGTCAGTCTCTTCACTGGGTATATGTAAGGGTTTACAAACACTTTAAAGTGCAGTACCTTTCACTAAGCCCCCCCCCCCCCCCTCAAAATTTCCCAATCTCTGTATAAGGCCCATGTTAAAAGTTAACAGGGATTGAGTGCTTAGGTGTAGCCAGGGGAAGAATTTAACCACTGAGAATTTAAACAATGATGCAGACTAAGGCTTTGCAACTAAGGTAAGTAAGCAGCTGGGGTGAGGGGTTTAATGCAGTCTAACTAAGTAGGGCTGGGGGTAATGATAGTTTGGTGAAAGAGACATCTGTACTTTAATATCTTGTCAGTTAAGCAATGTAAGAGCAAAGGAGAGAACCATTGTTAGCCTGTGCTCAGGTCATTAGTTGGCCCTGCTAGTCTACTGTTCAACCAACATTTGTGAGCAGGGACAACAGCAATGAGCATCCAAAATGATTGAGTAATTCGGGAAACATTAATTATACACAAGAATTTACTATTGGTAGCCTGTGTAATGCGTCTGTTTGTAACTCAGAAATGTAGCAGAAAAGGTACTGTAACTGTAATGCAACTGATAATTCAGGGTATCTTATACAAGATGTCTTAGTAGGAATGTCCCATACAAGTATACAGTATGTAGGTGCACTTGTTGTTTCTTTTCTTCTTCCAAATTGTTAGCATAACGTTGTTGGCTAACTAGTACTGATTGGCTAATTTAATATGCAGTAGTGAACAATATATACCTAACAATAGCACCCCGCAACATTAGTACTCTGTACAGGAAACTACTCAAAGTAAGGGTTAAACAGAATCCATATAGAATATAAATCTCACAGTGCACCACCTGCATGAAATACATTGGCAGTTGTTCATCTGGAAATTCAAACATCTAAGACTCTATCTAAATAAAAGTGTTAGGATGAATGCCTTAGACTCCTCTTTGTACTTTTACGGAAGCTTGTTTCCTTTTCAGATTGGAATCTAACATATACCGCTATTTAATAAAACAAATGAGCAGAACCTGAGTTTGCTTACATATTTAGAAGGAAGTTTGAGATTTGCCTGCCTAGTGAAAGACAATGATAGAGGGCTGTTTTTCTAACAAGAGCACTTAGAGGTATCTGTTTAAACAGGGAATATGGACATTCTTTTTGACGTATGTCAGCCAGGTGCAGAAGCAGGAATCTGTTACATCTACAGTATCTATCTATCTATCTATCTATCTATCTATCTATCTATCTATCTATCTATCTATCTATCTATCTATCTATCTATCTATCTATCTATCTATCTATCTATCTATCTATCTATCTATCTATCTATCTATCTATCTATCTATCTATCTATCTATCTAGTTTAGATATTTTTTGCTTAAAGCTTGCCATCCATTGATGGAAATTCCTCCAGTTCAGTAGGACCTGGCAACATTTTTACCATGTATATACATTATACATTCTTATTAATGAGAAGTCAATCTATTGATGGACTGATTTGTTGGTATATTTTCGCTCAATCTGCTCATACAGCCAATCAGCTGCAGTGCTGATCAGTATATTCTGATGGCGTCCAGTTGTCAGGATACAATGACACAGGGGGGAGGATTTCCCCATCCACCTTAAATTTGGATAGGGAAAGTGGTTTGAAAAAAATAGTCTTAGTGCATGAAGGGAAGAATGGTACCACAGAGATGGCTGAAGGAATAAAACTGCCATATATGCCCAGCTTAAGACCCATGGTTACAGACTGCATCTAAAACTAGTTCTTCACGAACAAGTTTTATTTAAGTCACTCACAATGGGATAGACAAGCAACTGAACAATGTGAAATTCCTAGTATTTGGTCACAAAGTAATATGTTGTATGACAGCTTACTCTATAATTCACGTCTACTACAATGCGCTCTAGTGAGTCAATTTTCTGTATTCTTAATGTTCTCTTGTTAACAGGCAAAATAAAAAATAACACAACTCATTATACATACACTGTGTCAAATTTGGGTATATGATAAATTCCTGTGTAATTGACACCTTAGGGCTCATTCACATGGGCACTCAGTCTCATGCAGCACTTTGTTTACTTTTCTTACTACCAGTACTCTGTGCAGGCAGCCCATAGAAAGTGAAAGGGGATGCATCGAGTTAACAAATTCACATGCTAAGCTGAGTATGACAGGTATACATGTAAACAGGTGTCTAATAGGTTGTTGCCTACATTATTTATCTTTCTGGGTTACGTGTATTTTCTGCTTTGTGAGTTGCACTGTTTGGTAATGTTGCCCAGCAGAAGTGGTGTTGTCTGAGAGGTAAGGGTTAACTTTGTTGGCCAGGTTTTCCCAGGCTTTTTTTCCATCCTCTGCTGGACACAAAATATTAAAAGGAGAACTGTATATATGTCAAGGGTTCACCTAGGGTTCCTGTATACTCTCTGCATGGGAAGAGAAGGACAGTTCATCTGAGGATGTAATGAGGCCACTTTGTCACTCAGTCACCCCTTGTGTGAGCCCAGTCAGGGTTCCAAGGGTATGGACTGATGTTGCAGAATGGACTTAGGGACTAAGGGACTTTCTCACCTAGAATGTTTAAAGTATGACTACCTTATGGGGCAAAAAGGGAGCACCTTTTGCTCCATTAGTTGCTTACAACTAAAGGGCACATAGAGGAATTTGCACAGGAATGTGTATAGCAAATGTTTTTGAGAACTGTTATCTTTAACTACTTTAGTAAAATAACTTTTAAGTTATGTAAACTGCCTGGTCTAAAGTCACTGAATGGGTACATGTATGGCATATCCAAAGAACAGGGCTTAACAGAGGACGAAAGGAGTTAGTGAAGATGCTGTACAAATGTCTAAGCCAGGGCTAGGGAACCTATGGCTCGCGAGCCAGAAGTGTTTTTTTTTATGGCTGCATCTGGCTCGCAGACAAATCTTTAATAAAGGGGGGCGTGTCCGGACATGAGCCGTGCTGGACGTGTAGTCCCAGAGCTCCGCCGCGTCTACCACTCAATCCAGTGCCATCTAAGTGGCTGTGCCTGGTGCCAAGGAGATTTCTGTACCCATCGACGGTACACTTTGTGGGCTACCCACCTCTACCCTCAGTTTGTCTCTGGGTGACCGGATTGTCACGCTACGGACCCTGCGGCCTACTCGCAGTACTGCCGCCGGCTTGTGTGCTATGCATCTGAGGGCCTTGGCAATCACCGCCCGGTAAGGAGACCACTCCCTGTGCCCCGACAGACACAATCTCCTTCCCCTCTGACACCCAGGGACCCGCGGGAGCTGCCTCTCACATTTACTTCTGAGACCTATAGCGGCCGGCTGCCATTTTCTCAGGGCCTATACTCACCTCCATCATTCGCAGGCCTGCAGGCGCTTCACCACTCCGGCCTCATTGCATACCTGCCTGCTCTGCTCTCTTCCCGACCGGCTCCAGGCACTTTCACACAGCTCCATCTACTCACTGTATAGCTGCAGCCCATGAATATGATTATTAAATAAAGGTTCCCGACCCCTGAAATATAGTGTATGGCTCTCACGGAATTACATTTGAAAATATGTGGTGTTCATGGCTCTCTCAGCCAAAAAGGTTCCCGACCCTGGTCTAAGCTATCTGGAGGAGGCTATAATACTGTCTATGGTAATAGTGTCATGTGCATAAGCAGCAAGCCAGTCAGGAAGCAGGTGACATGGCAGGGGTGACAGGAGCCCTGTTAGTGAGGGAGCTTAGTAACTAGGCTTCTTTCCAGGTCATGGCACTTGGGTGCGGTAAGTTCTGCCCACATGCAGGGACAAGTACATGGACCCAGATTTACAGGGGGTAAGAAAAAAGTAAACAAATGGCTCTGCATGCTGCACAGGGCTTAGCATCAATGTGAATGAGCTCTTTACTGAACACTAAAAATAGGTTGAGAGAACGTTGAAAGAGCAATAAAGAGTTTATGTATGTAATGTTTAATTGCTGTATTTGTACCCACTGGGGAGATTTCTCCTTACTTTTGAACCAATGACCACCTATCACTAGAAAAGGAAGTGGAAATATTTTTTTAAGGGGGCACAAAGAGCATTGAAGACCTAACCTTGCATTAGAAATGTGTTCAAGGCTGTTCTCATGAACACCATTATTAGGACAATATGCGAGTGGAAATCTCCCCAGTCGGGACATAAACAGCAAAAAAAAAAAATCAGAGGTTCCTTCTTCCCTACTGTATCCTATATTGAAGAAAGAGTTTTGTCTGGAAGTCCAGCTCAACTATTGAAATTAAATTAAATTAAATAAATCTATTGTCATCTTCCAATAATAGACCCTGTTGCCCTCTTTTAAAGAATTTAGGTAAAAGCACAGATAAATTAAGTACTTTAAATGCTACCTTGCACTGTTTTCCCTTCTCATGCACAATCGTTTATTCACTTGCAGTGTGCCCTTGAACTTTAATTCTAATTCTAATTTTGGGGGGGGGGGGGAATAGTAAATAAAAAAAAAATAACGATATAGCATATACAATTGTGACACAAGTCATGTAGTATTTGAAAGTTTTTTAAAAACAACCTTTCCTTTTCAGTCTAAATTTCTGTAAAATGCAATGCAATATGGCTACCTGGAGGTGTTCTGTACATAAACGGTGTACAGAACCCCCAAAGAACATAATTTCCTGCTTGTGAGATTGGCTCATTGATATTCCTAGAAGTCTACACTAAGATACAAGTCAGATTTCAGGCATCCCCTGCAACAAAAATGTCATTTTTGGTGAGATACTCCCAATAAGAAATCAGGCCTAAAGGGATGCAGACCCCACAACTTTCCTCATTAGAGCCCTGCAAGTGCAGTAGCTAGTTGATAATCAACTGGTTGCCAACCACACGCCGCCTTTTTACTGCGGCGATGCAGGGATGCTTCAGCGGGGAAGCCGATGCAAGGGGCAGGTGGCTCCGATTTCCGCCTGACACCCGCAATCGTTCCCCGCTGAGAGAGAAGGATGGTCAGCTGTTGTAAACACAGATGAACGTTCTTCTCCCTGCAATGATCACAGAGCCCCTGTGATCCTGCTATATAGGATTACAGGTCTCTGTGATCATTTCACAAGCCACGCCCCCCAGAATTAGAAACACGCCCCTAGGTACACATTTAACCTCTTGATTAACCCCTTCTCTGCCAGTGTCATTATTACAGTAACAGTGCATATTTTTAGCACTGATTACTGTAGTAATGTCACTGGTCCCCCCAAAAGTGTAAAAAATGTCACAGTCCCGCTAAAAATCGCAGATCGCCGCCATTACTAGTAAAAAAAAAAAACAATAAAAATGACATAAATCTTCCCTGTAGTTAGTAGATGCGATAACTTTTGCGTAAACCAATCAAAATATGATTATTGCGATTTTTTTTTTTAACAAAAATATGTAGCAGAAGACAAATTGGCCTAAAATGTTAAAACATTTTGATTTTTAAATTTTTTTTTTTTTGGAATGTTATTTAGCAGAATGTGAAAAATATATATATATTTTTTTTTCAGAATTGTCGCTCTTTTTTTGTTTATAGTGCAAAAAATAAAAATTGCATAGGTGATCAAATACCACCAAAAGAAAGCTCTAATTGTGGGGAAAAAGGACATCAATTTTATTTGGGTACAGCGTCGCACGACCACGCAATTGTTCTTTAAAGTAACACAGTGCCGAATCACAAAATATGGCCTGGTCATTAAGGGGGCAAATCTTCCGGTCCAGAAGTGGTTAAGAAACCACTCCCATTAGACTCACTTGCCTACATTGATACAGACAAACACACAGGGATTTCCTCAGAATCACAAAAGGTAGGAATCTGCAACAAAGTGTGTTAAAATCCTTGTAAATTATACAGATCACCCAGATGGGAATATTTTTTTCTCAACAAAAGTGGAGTTACGCTTTAAGTTTGACTACTCTGGAAGGAGTTGATTCCCTAGCACACCCTCCTACCTCTATGCATTTTTATAGCCCTCTCCTGTTCTGGGAGTGTCTATTTATTGTCTGTGCTGGCCCAGCTCCTCCACCCTCTCTTCACCTCTCTACATATTCTTTTATGTAGCTGTGGGGGAGGAGCATGGGGGAGTACAATAGAGCCTCTTTTGAATGACAACTGTAAGTCTACTGGGGCTGCGAACATCACATCCAAGACTGCAGCACCCAGCAGTAGTCTTCTTACAGCTTTTGGATGTTTACACAATGGAGTCTTTTACAGGTAAATAACATGCATAGGATACATTGAAATGCATTTATAATCTTACCAGAAGATTTTTGTTGAAATTAATAGTCTGGTGACAGGATAGGTCAGTTTCAGAAAACCTAAAGATTCTCCCTTGCAGTGAGGCTGCACCCGCACTGCAGGGTTTAGTTGCTCCTTTAACCACTTGCCGTCGGCGCACTGTATATTTACGTCAGCAAGCTGGCTCTCCCAGGCAAAATCACGTTAATAGGCGTCATCTGCCTGGGAGGTGCTAGGGGGCAAGCGCGCGCCGGTAGCGGCGCGCTTCCGCCCCCGATCGTCAGTGGCAAAGTCAGTGCGGGTGTCAAGCATCTCCGATTGCCGCCTGACACCGGCAATCTCCCCCCTCTGACAGAGAAGGATGCACGGCTGATGTTAACACAGCCGTCCGTCCTTCTCCCTGCAATGATCACAGAAACCATACGATCCTGCTATATAGGATCCCATGTCTCTATGATCATTTCAAAAGCCCAACCCCCCCCCCCCCCACAGTTAGAATCCCTCCCCTAGGCTTACATTTAACCCCTTGATCACCAATAGTATTAACACCTTCCCTGCCAATGGCATTATTATAGTAACAGTGCATATTTTTAGCACTGATTACTGTAGTAATGTCACTGGTACCCCCAAAAGTGTCAAACATGTCAGTTAGGGGTCTGATCTGTCTGCTGCAATGTCGCAGTCCCGCAAAAAATTGCAGATTGCTGCCATTACTAGTAAAAAAAAAACAATAAAAATGACATAAATCTTTCCCCTAGTTAGTAGCCGCAATAACTTTTGCGCAAACCAATCAAAATACGCTTATTGCAAATTTTTTTACCAAAAATATGTAGCAGAAAACAAATTGGCCTAAAATACTTAAAGAATTTTGATTTTTAATTTTTTTTTGGGGAGGGGGGAATGTCATATAAAAGAATGTGAAAAATATTGTTTTTTTTTTCAAAATTGTCGCTCTTTTTTTGTTTATAACGCAAAAAATAAAAATCGCACAGGTGATCAAATACCACCAAAAGAAAGCTTTATGTGTGGGGAAAAAAGGACATAAATTCTATTTGGGTACAACGTCCATGACTGTCCGTTAAATTCACACAGTTCCGAACCGCAAAATAGGGCCTGGTCATAAACCACTTGCTGACCGCTCACTGAGCTGGTACTGGGGCAAAGTGGCTCGTTATCATCCAGCGACGTACACCTACGTCGCTGGACAATGCCCCCTCTCGCCGGCGCGCGCGCACCACCGGAGGCTCGCTCCCGCTGTATTCAGACACAGCGGGAGTCAGGCCAGGGGAAGAGAGGCGGTGATCACCGCCGCTCTTCCCCGATCGTCGGGGATCGAGTGAGGAAATCCACCCACTTGTGTAAACAAAGCGGGCGGATCTCCTCTGTGACAGACAGTCACAGATTACAGGATTCAGCATAGCTGGACCTGCGATCTGTGTCTGTGTCACACAATCCCCTCCCCCCACACACGTTAGTAAGCACGAGGCATACATTTAACCCCTTCATCACCAATAAAGTTAACCCCTTCCCTGCCAGTGTCATTATTACAGTAACAGTGCATATTTATAGCACTGATTACTGTAGTAATGTCACTGGTTCCCCAAAAGTGTCAAAAATGTCAGTTAGGGGTCCGATCTGCCTGCCACAAAGTCGCAGTCCTGCAAAAAAAATCGCAGATCGCCGCCATTACTAGTAAAAAAAAATAAACAATAAAAATGACAAATCTTTCCCGTAGTTAGTAAACGCGACGACTTTTGCGCAAACCAATCAAAATACGCTTATTATGATTTTTTTACCAAAAATATGTAGCAGAAAACAAATTGCCCTAAAATGTTAAAGAAAAATTGATTTTTACATTTTTTGGGGGGAATTTCATATAAAAAAATGTGAAAAATATTGTTATTTTTTCAAAATTGTCGCTCTTTTTTTGTTTATAGCGCAAAAAGTTAAAATCGCACAGGTGATAAAATACCACCAAAAGAAAGCTCTGTTTGTGGGAAAAAAAGGACGTCAATTTAATTTGGGTACAGCGTTGCATGACCGCTAAAGTAACGCAGTGCCGAATCGCAAAATATACCCTGGTCAGGAATGGGGTAAAATCTTCCGGTCTTAAAGCGGTTAAAAGTACAATCATTGAGGATTTTTTTGTCAAAGACATGTAGCTAAATACATTTTGGCCTAAATATATGACAAAAATTGAATATATTGGATATTTTTTAACTGTCAAAGTAAAAAATGTCAATTTTTTCGCCAAATTTTTTTATTAAAGCGGAGTTCCGGGCACAAAATCGGTATTTTTTTTTTGTGCCCCTCCGCTAGCTACACATAACCTGAAAAGGAATTGGATAGTTATTTTTTTTTTTTTTGTACACTCACCTTGTAATCGAAGATCGTAAATACTCACCTCAGGGTACTTCCTCCTCCAGCGCCGCGGCTCACCCCGTCACTTCCTGCCTCGCGATGATTCCTGGGAGCTGAACGTCATCGCTCCCAGGAATCAATGCGACGGCACCGGCCCCGCACGTCACTTCCGGGCGACGCCGCATTCCCCTGCTAAACAGCTTCTGGGCATGCCCAGAAGCTGTTTAGGAATGCGGCGCCGCACCGGAAGTGACGAGAGGGGCCGGTGCGGCGCATTCTGGGAGAAGAAGATGCGGAAGAAGACACCGAAGAGGACCGCGCCGGCTTCAGCTGCCCACAAGAGAGATGGAAACGCTGTGGAAGAAATTTTCAAAGTAAGTATTTCTTCTTGCAGGTAAGTGCGAACCGGGACAGATCAGAGGCTAGCCATTGTGGAATGTGCTAGCCCTGACTGTCCCGGGGGTATGTTCAGCAAAAAATGAGATCTGTGCCCGGAACTCCGCTTTAATATCGTAAAAAATGAAAAGCGCAGAGGTGATCAAATACCACCAAAAGGAAGCTCTGTTTGTGGGAAAAAAAGGACGTAAATTTCGTTTGGGTACGGCATTGCATGACCGCGCAATTGTCAGTTAAAGTCGCGCAGTGCCAAGTTGCAAAAAGTGGCCTGAACCTAAAGCAGGAAAATCCTCCGGTGGTAAAGTGGTTAAGCAGGAAAATCTTCCGGTCCAGAAGTGGATAATTCTAGGGGACTTGGTAAAGCACTTACCTATACCACATATACCACATACTTACCTGATCTTCTACTCTTGCAGATTCCCTTGCACTGTTAGACTCGTCCCCACAGCCGCTTCTCCCCAATGCTCCGGTGGTCCTCTGACTATAGCCCTGGACATGAGAACATTGAGGAAAAGTCTACTTACCAGAGCATGGGGGAGAGCAGTCTAACAGGGAGCAGAGGATCAGGTAAGCAAATCTGCTTTTCCGTCCTCTAGACATACAAGCAAAGATTTTTAGGATTTAAACAAAGTCACGTACTGAGTTTCAGCTCCATTTTACAAATGACATCAAGCACTGAGAAGATGAGAAGGTAACCTTCAGCTTTCTACATATTAGTCTTTATTCTACTTGCAGTTTTTCTGTGTAGAGGTTGTACATCATGAAATCCTATGAGGTAGGCATAACACCTATATGATAACTGAAAAACCTAGACTGTGAAGGTCGTTATATGATGGAGTAGCCTCAGGCAAGGAGTCTGCAGTTAATGACAGACGAGTCTCAACAGTGTACAGCAAGGTGTCAGGACTAAGTCATGTCTTCAAACAGTCAGTGTGCATTCCAGACTTAAAAGATGAGGCTTTGTGTAAAGTTTCTTGTCTTTTTTTTTTTCTCTACTCACTCTGGAATGGGATAAAAGTACTTGTGTCCTTCAGATAAGGAGGGGGATTCACCCAAGCACTAATCTAGCAGCTCCTGCACTTCCTTTAACCATTACGCTTTCTGCTAGTGTGGAGAGTTTACACATAAACACCATTTTGGCTAAAAATATATGTTCAGTAGATATATACTTCGAAAAATGTATTTAATCATGCAAATGACAGGAACTTATCTAACCGCCACAACAAAGCTGAAAATTTTGTGGATTAAACTCAGGAAACTGTCGTTTTAGAAAAGTTCCTGTCCGAAAGCAGTGCGAGTATATGTACACATACACACTCACTAAGGATATTTAGACAGACACTTATTAGACAGATACTTGCTAAATAAATATAAAAACATGCGTAAAATTATTACAATATACAAATGGTAGGCTATCTATTTTGTATATCTGGTTGTTGATACATTTACAATATACTGTAAATTTAATATTACTTTTGAATTTAGGTATCCCCACTTTACCTAATTGAATGTACTGATACTTGATGTAAGCCCATTTTTTCTTCTCTAACATCCACATCCAATAACATTTTCTTCATTCACTTTTGTCTGCCTCTGATTACAAAATTTTTGTTAACCAGTTCTGGACTGGAAGGATTTTCCCCCTTAATGACCAGGCCATTTTTTGTGATTCGACACTTCGTTATTTTAACGGAAAATTGTGCAGTCATGCGACACCGTACCAAAATAAAGTTGATCTTTTTTTCTCATAAGTAGAGCTTTCTTTTGGTGGTATTTGATCACCTGTGCAATTTTTATTTTTTGCGCAATAAACAAAAAAAGAGTGACAATTCTGGAAAAAAAAAAAAAACAATATTTTTCACATTCTGCTATATAACATTCCCAAAAATTAAATTTAAAAATCAAAAATTTTCATCCCTTTGAGCCAATTTGTATTCTGCTACATATTTTTGGTAAAAAAAAAATTGCAATGAGTGTATTTTGATTAGTTTGCGCAAAAGTTATCACGTCTACAAACTAGGGGAAAGATTTATGTCATTTTTATTTATTTATTTATTTTTTTTTTTTACTAGTAATGGCGGCGATCTGTGATTGTTAGCGGGACTGTAACATTACGGCAGACAGATCGGACCCCTAACTGATATTTTTGACACTTTTGGGGGGACCAGTGACATTACTACAGTAATCAGTTCTAAAAATATGTACTGTTACTGTAATAATGATACTGGCAGGGAAGGGGTTAACCTAGGAGTGATCAAAGGGTTAATTGTGAGCCTAGGGGAGTGTTTTCTAACTGTGGGGGGAGGGACTTGTGAAATGATCATAGACACCTGTGATCCTATATAGATGGATCACAGGTGCCCTGTGATCATTTCAGAGAGAACGACGGTTAGCTGTGTTTACAACAGCTGACCGTCCTTCTCCCTCAGCGGGGAGCGATTGCGGGTGCCCAGCAGCAATTGTGGCCGCCGATCCCGTGGATTGGCATCCCACGCTGGTGGCGGCGCACGCTCGCCCCCAAACACCCCTATGTCGATTTGTGCAGCCGAGCCAGCCTGCCGCAGTAAAACTGCAGGGGGTAGTCGGGAGTGGGTAATCTAGGATAGTTAAAGTAGTTGTAGACCCTTATGTATACAGTACCCAGTGAAGTGAAAAGCCTCAGATTATACACAGAAATTGAAGAAATCCTCCTACATAGGTTTTACTTGTTTATCTGCAGCCCTCTCTTTCCTACACACCTTCAAAAGGGCAGAAAAGTGTTAAAATCCTTCTTCCTCTGTCAGAAGCACAGAGGAGGGGGAGAAGAGGCTGCAATTACAGTGTGTGAGAGCTGATTGGATGCCCTCCACATAGCAGAAGAACTGTGCTGTGAACAGACAAGCTCCGTGCTGAGCTCCCACCCCGACACAAATTATATCTCATGTGTCAATAAAACTTCTCAGAAGTGACTCATAGTGATAACAGAGGAACAAAGCACTAGAGAGAAATGACAGTTTGGAGCTTTAGAGATAAATAAGTAAACACTAAAGATATATGTGCTTTGCACGGATTTCATTAGTGAGGTTTACAACCACTTTAAAGAGAAACAGTGAGTAAACATAAACGCCATCCAGGAAGCATAAGCACTCTGGTGAGAATAGAAATGTTAATAAAAATTCAATGCAACTAGATTTAGCAGCCTCCTAAAAGGACTTCTAGGTGGGACTGCATCTCCCCTTTAAGTGATGGATTGAGAAGGGGAGTCTTATGGTTCGTGTGTCTCTAGTCTTATCATTTTTGCATTTTTATAGTTTTGTACCTTTATCTTGGTTGGGGGTCATTAGGGTTTACTAGGGGGCAGTGAGGATCATTTTAGGAAAAAAATTAACATTTGGGAAAAAAGGAGGAAAAGGCAGAAAGAAGAAAAAAGGGGGGGGGTGGTATACCACAGCAGCTTAAAAGGGTGAAAGGATCATGCTTCGAAGGCTAATAAGACTCGTGGGGAATAAAGGGGTGTTTTTTTCTGTCAGGTGAGGAAAGACCCTTGTTTTGGTCATTCGTTAAAAGGTCACTGTATTATTGGGATATCAGAGATATTATCTAAGTGCCACATGTTAGAGATGGAGTAATGGTCTTCTATCAAAATTGTGTCATTGGTTCTATGGATCCAAAGAACATTGGGGGGGGGGGGGTTAATGAGTTGCTTCCATTGTAGCAGTATGCAGACCCTAGCATACAACTCCAGATGTATTATAAGGAAGCCATTTTTCTTTTTCATTGACATTTGGTTTAGGTGCAGGAGGTAGGCTGTTGGGTTTGTATCCAGGTCTAGCCCCATAATTTTATCAATAGTGCTTTTAACTGCAATTAAGACGTTTTATATATGTGGGCAAACTTAGAAGACATATAATAATGTACCTATACCTTGGTGGCATTTAGGGATGGCCAACTGTCAGTAAATTCACGGACAGTTTGTCAAATCCATAATTTTTACATCCATTTGTGAATGTCCATAGTGGACATTCACAGACAGATGTATAAATCATAAATATTAAAAAAATGTCTGTGAATTTACTGACAGTTGGCAACCTTTGTAGTATCCCCATCAAATAATTTTTGTTTGAGAGTGAGGACTTGTGTACAAAGTACAACACTCTGCTCCCTTGTTGCAGAGAGAATGTAGTCCCAAGCCAGTCTGTCACCTTTGGATCAATGTGGTGGGGTGGGGTGATGATCATCTTGTGTATTTAGTATCAAAACAATTATGGAAAGAACATGACTTCAAGGATTTGTGTCTAGGCATATCTTCTCAAATGGTGCCAATGGTCTCTTGGCTTTACATTTTACTTTGAATGAATGGAAAATGTGATCTGCAATGATCTAATGGAGGTTCAGCAGTGGTCCTTATTAAGTAGAGTCATTTCTGATCTTAGGAAAATTGGGCAAGCTTTGATAAGCATCTTCTAAATTCTGGAAACAGCTGAACTGAGTTTGTAAAACCCATATTGGGCATGTATATTACCTTGGGGCACAAAGACACCATACAGAGGCAATTTTTATTGTTATAGAGTTTAAGGCACCCCATACATTCGTCACAACATTTTTGCTCAACCAGTGGGTTGAACGAAAAAAAAAAAAAACACATCCACAAATTTGATGTGGATGGGGGAATCCTCCTGCTGTGGTATTGTGTTTTGATGGTGGGGAGCTTTCCCCACCATCAGAATATAATAACAAGTGCTGCCCGGTTAACCTCTCAATGGTATGCCTAGTTTGGGAAAATCACTAACCATTTTTATAGATAACAGTTGAATTAGCAATTATTTTACTTATCCCATTCAATTATCTTGAAGAGATTAAAGTGGAACTCCAGGCAATCTTTCACTCATCAAAAAATGTTTTTGTCTGGGCACATTGTACATACATGAGATTAAAGGAAATTTCAATGGAGGCAAAGGCAGGCAGTTAAAGCCTGACTAGGGTCCTGCCCCTGCCACTATCTCTACAAATAAGAAAGTTTAAGACACATTTCATTGCAGTATCATTCATCTAGAATGGCACTCCAATGCACAAGTAGAAGGTGTCTGTGAAGGTTCTCATTTATCAGGGTCATGGTATAGCAGTAGTTAGTGACATTCAATTGGATTTTTTCTGTCATTTTCAAGGTGTTTCATAACGTCTCCAAGCCACTTCTTCAGTTGCAGTGAATTTCCATAAGTGTGGTAAAACACTAAAATGGACCACAATGGTCCTAAAAGTTTTGATTCACTTATATTTTCCACTGTGGGGTCATTTTCATGCTTTTTTTTTTTTTTACAGAATAGTTTTTATTCATTCTTCATTAAAACATTTACAAAATATTAACATTGAACAATAAGGCACATAGCTTGCCAGTAGACGACACGGTATAAAGATAGCATGACATCATTATTACAATGCACGATACACAATATTCAAGATGACAAGAAATCCCATTGATGAAAATCCAAATAACAATATTGAAGTCATATGTAAGGGGGTATAGTAGCAGCTTATATCTCCACAGGAGGTGACATTTTACCTTCCAATTTGGGTGGCAATGTCATATCTAGAGGAGATACATAAAAGAGGAAAATGGTTGCACACCACCACAGAATCCAATGAAGAAAAGGTTCTTTATTCCCATAAGTCACATGGGAAGTCACTACGTAGTGAACAAGCACGTAGCAGTCGTGTGAAACGCGTCTACTGTCCTACCCTGCTGTACCTTGTACCACTTATGTGAATAAAGGAACTTTTCTTTATTGGATTCTGTGGTGGTGTGTGACCATTTTCTTTTTTTATGTTTCTCCTGGTGGCGAGCCGAGGTTCAGCACCCACCTTGAACGGTGGACTTCGACTAGCCTGAGCAGTGTTATCTCTCTTCATTATATCTACAGGAGAGATAACAACATCTAAAGTCGGGGGGATAGTGGAAATACATGAATGAAGAGGAAAAAACAAGGATCCGAGGGTGGGGGGGGGGGCATCTGAAGAAAAGGGGGAAATCAGGGAGCCTGGAATAGGGATTGGGGGGGATCCAGTGCAAAGCAGCAACCACCGGTGAAAGGATCCTGGAGCATCACACATAATTTATTCTAAAGCAGAGCAACCATACTAGGGAACTAATCTCCACCCAGGCAGCTCAAATTATGTCAAACTTTTTGGGGCACTTACAACTCATATATGTAAGAGCCCTTTTCATGCCAGCCAGACTAAGCAGACTGAGGTGCTTAGGGGTCATCGGAATGTGTCTTGATGTCTGAAAGCCCGCTAGTCTCTAAGAGGAAAGAATAGCATTCACGTTGTTCTTAATAACCATTAAGATGCCATTTGTGATTTTCTTATGATATGTATACATAAAGTATCTCACAAAAGTGAGTACACCCCTCATATTTTTGTAAATATTTTGATATATCTTTTCATGTGACAACACTGAAGAAATGACACTTTGCTACAATATAAAGTAGTGAGTGTACAGCTTGTATAACAGTGTAAATTTGTTGTCCCCTCAAAAAAACTCAACACACAGCTATTAATGTCTAAACCACTTGCAACAAAAGTGAGTACACTCCTAAGTGAAAATGTCCAAATTGGGCCCAATTAGCCATTTTCCCTCCCCGGTGTCACTCATTAGTGTTACAAAGTCTCAGGTGTGAATGGGTAGCAGGTGTGTTAAATTTGGTGTTATCATTCTCACTCTCTCATACTGGTCACTGGAAGTTGAACATGGCACCTCATGGCTAAGAACTCTCTGAGGATCTGAAAAAAATAATTTTTGCTCTACATAAAGATGGCCTAGGCTATAAGAAGATTGCCAGAACCCTGAAACTGAGCTGCAACACGGTGGCCAAGACCATACAGCAGTTTAACAGGACAGGTTCCACTCGGAACAGGCTTCGCCATGGTCGACCAAAGAAGACAAGTGCACATGCTCAGCATCATATCCAGATGTTGTCTTTGGGAAATAGACATATGAGTGCTGCCAGCATTGCTGCAGAGGTTGAAGGGGTGGGGGGGGGTCAGCCTGTCAGTGCTCAGACCATACGCCGCAAACTGCATCAAATTAGTCTGCATAGCTGTCGTCCCAGAGAGAAGCCTCTTCTAAAGATGATGCACAAGAAAGCCTGCAAACAGTTTGCTGAAGACAAGCAGACTAAGGACACAGATTACTGGAACCATGTCCTGTGGTCAGATGAGACCAAGATAAACTTATTTGGTTCAGATGATGTCAAGTGCGTGAGGCGGCAACCAGGTGAGGAGTACAAAGACAAGTTTTGCCTACAGCCAAGCATGGTGGTGGGAGTGTTATGGTCTGGGGCTGCGTGAGTGCTGCCGACACTGGGGAGCTACAGTTCCTTGAGGGAACCATGAATGCCAACATGTACTGTGACATACGGAAGCAGAGCATGAACCCCTCTTTTCAGAGACTGGGCCGCAGGGCAGTATTCCAACATAATAACTACCCCAAACACACCTCCAAGACAACCACTGCCTTGCTAAAGAAGCTGAGGGTAAAGGTGATGGACAGGCAAAGCATGTCTCCAGAATTAAACCCTATTGAGCATCTGTGGGGCATCCTAAAATGGAAGGTGGAGGAGGGCAAGGTCTCTTACATCAACCAGCTCTGTGATGTCGTCATGGAGGACTTCAGTGGCAAATTGTGAAGCTCTGGTGAACTCCATGCCCAAGAGGGTTAAGGCAGTGCTGGAAAATAATAGTGGCCACATAAAATATTGACTCTTTGGGCCCAATTTAGACATTTTTACTTAGGGGTGTACTCATTTTTGTTGCCAGCAATTTAGACATCAATGGCTGTGTGTTAAGTTATTTTGAGGGGACAGCAAATTTACACTGTTATACAAGCTGCACACTCACTACTTTACATTGTAGCAAAATGTCATTTCTTCAGTGTTGTCACATGAAAAGATATAATAAATGATTTACAAAAATGTGAGGGGTGTACTCACTTTTGTGAGATACTGTTTATCTCATGCATTCCCTAAGTGCCGTGTTCTCATCTTTATAAACTCACAAAATAGAATCAATTATGACAATGAATAATAGAACACAGCTGTTTTAAAAGGTACACCCTCCCAAAACCGACAAAGTGGTCCAGTTACCAAGGCCTTTTCACTAAATCTGGAACCTAATGCCTTTATAAATTGTAGTGTAGAATCAGCAAAATATGGAGCAAAAATAAAATGTGAGACCTTAATACAACATTTTTGCACTCTATAACCATTGTAACAAAAATAAGCACACAAATATAATGCCAACATCTAATGAAGGCATATAATTAATGCCAGTACCTATTGTTAGTAAAAACTGCCTGGGAGGCGGAGCAGACTGAAATGTTTGATGGAGCATTCCTGGCTTTGATGCCTAAGGTGACTACTTTGGTTGCCATAAAAGATGGTCTTGCAGGTGCCTATGGAAGAGAAGCTTTCACAGGGAATAGGCCTTGAAAATTGTCTAAATTAACCGCTTGCCTACCGCGGCACGACTATTTACTGCGGCGGTCAGCCCCGCACAGGCAAAGTGACGTAGGACTACGTCGCTAGCCTGTGAGCCTCTAGGGGGTGAGCGCGGGCCGCCGGAGGCGAGCTCCTGCCCCCGCTCGTTCCCTAAGAAGTCTGCGCGTGTGACCGGCGGACCCAATGTCCGCCGGCCAATCACGATCTCCCCGTGGAGAGGGAGAAAGGCAGGCAACTGATGTAAACAAAGCCGCCTGTCATTCTCCCTGATGTAAGAACAGAGATTATGCGATCCTGCTATGTAGGATCATATGTCTCTGTGCTTACATCACTAGCCACACCCCTTTACAGTTAGAAGCATGCCCCTAGGGACACACTTAACCCCTGCATCACCAATAAAGTTACCCCTTCCCTGCCAGTGTCATTTTTACAGTAACAGTGCATATTTTTAGTACTGATTACTGTAGTAATGTCACTGGTAACCCCAAAAGTGTCAAAAATGTCAGTCAAGGGTCCGATCTGTCCGCCGCAATGTCGCAGTCCCGCAAAAAAAATCGCAGATCGAAGCCATTACTCGTTAAAAAAAAAAACACCATAAATTACAGAAATCTTTCCCTTAGTTAGTAAACGCAATAACTTTTGCGCAAACCAATCAAAATGCGCTTATTGTAGCAGAAAACAAATTGGCCTAAAATGTTAAAAGATTTTTACATTTTTTTGGGGGGGGAATTCATATAAAAAATGTGAAAAATATTGTTATTTTTTTTCAAAATTGTCGCTCTTTTTTTGTTTATAGCGCAAAAAGTAAAAATCGCACAGGGGATCAAATACCACCAAAAGAAAGCTCTGTTTGTGGGAACAAAAGGACGTCAATTTCATTTGGGTACAGCGTTGCACGACCGCGCAATTGTCCGTTAAAGTCACGCAGGGCCGAAACGCAAAATAGGGCCTGGTTAGGAAGGGGGTAAAATCTTCCGGGGCTTAAGTGGTTAATAAAATGTATGACATTTCATATTTACCTGGTTAACAATAAGCTTTAATATTTTATAGTTTATTTGTCTAAATAAATATATTTTTTTAATTCTTTTGAAAGATAATATCAAGCGTACAGGCAGGGGTTGCTGGACCTAACCTTAAGATTTTAATGTGGGCTTGACGTTGACAATTTTCTTACACAATTGGCTGGCTGAGTGTTGCATTTTTGTATAGAATGATGTCTGAATTTCGGAGAACCATAAAAATAATTGTGACTGTTCTGTCTTTCTTCTTTAGCATACAAAATAACAAACTAATATGCGTATCCTTGGTAAACAAAAAAATTTACTGTAGAGTTGGTTTTTGCAGTCCTTTCTTAAGGACCACGCAGAAATCAGACAATGTTTTACAGTAAGCAGAAGCCATGCTGCAGTATATCTGCACTTCTTCCCTTTTTTGTTTTAACTGCACAGATTATATTTTCTGAAGAAACATATAAATATGAGGGCATATTTTTTTAGGCTGCCTTTGGCAAAATAGATAATAACTCTGTCCTTTAGACTCTTGCTGTAAACATGCTTCCTCCTCTTTTTGTATTAATTTAGGGAAACTAATGAATCTTTTTATGCTGTATTAGTCACTAAGCTGCATTTGTAGTTTAGCCGCCTGCCAATAAATGACTTTAAACAAATAACAGATAATGGAATATATGAACAATTTGTGAATGCTGCTTATGTTTAAATACTGCCATCTAGTGGTATATTTGTGCATTGTGTTTAACACATATTTGCTTTAAGAATACTTTTAAGAACAAGGAAAGGACATTTTTGGTCACTCATCGAAGAGGCACTGTAGTTCAGGACCACAGAATTACCTTGTCATAGTAAATTACAATGAACAGTTTTAACATATCTGCATCTACTTTAAACCCTGTGCTTAAAATTCAGCTTCTTCTATTAAAGATTATTAGTGTGCTAAATGGGTGCCTAATTCTTGTGGCTTAGCAGTCTTGCTGATACAGTGGCTTGAATACTTTCTTAGCCATTGACCAAGAAGAAGTATGCAGATTAATAGTTCTAACTTCTCTTTACTGCAAGCTTTTTCCAGGACATGGAATAAGGCTATTGGATCAGAATGACAACCAGGTGAGTACATTTCTAATGGCAGCGTACACAGGCTTGCTTTAATGGTAACATATCATTTTCCTATCCCATTTATTTAAAAAGAAACAGCAACAACCAATCAGCAAAAATGTATTGTTTTTTTTTATTTTATTTTTATAGCTTAATTTACTCATACATTGACGATCAGAGGGGAAGTGTCCCTTACATTGTGGTCATTGGGGAATTTCCCCTTTACATTGGTGGTCATCAGATAAGTGCCCCCTTAGATTGGTGGTCATTGGGGAATTGGTCCCTTCCATTTGTGGTCAATAGAAGACTGTCACCTTAGATAGGGGGTTATTAGGGAAATGTCCCCTTACATTTATGGTCTATGGAAGAGTGCCCCTTTAAATTGGCCGTCAATGGAGAAGTGTCCTCTTACACTAGTGGTGATCGGTGGAGAAGTGCCGCTTACACTGAAGTCAGTGGAAAACTGCCCCTTTAAACTTGTGGACAATGTGGGCTTTTCTAACATTGGTGGTTAGTGGAGAAGTACACCTTTACGTTGGTGGTTAATGCAGATGTGCCCCTTAGATTTGTGCTCAGTAGAGAATTGGCGGTTAGTGAGGTGTTGTCCTAGACAGGTGGTTAGCGTACTTCTCCTTTTATATTGGTGATCGGGGAAAAGTAATTACTTCCATTGGTGATCTGTGGAAAGAAGGTAAAACTGTCACTGGTGTTTGTTTTCATTTACCTGAGAAGCAAGAGTGGGCAGTCTACTGGTCTACATACATCAAGAAAAATCAGGGTCAGATGTATGCATACACCTTTAGGTGGAAGATCATTGTGCCCAAATTGCCCTCCCTTTGTCCCCAAGGTGCCCTGCTTCCATCTATCCCTTCCTTGGTGTGCCCCTATTTCCTCACACTGTTTTCATTGCCATTTACCATCCACAAACCCATAACAAAGATGTAACTTTCTCTGATGTTCCGAGCTGTTTATTTATTCTGAACTATGGAGATGGTATCAGAAGAATACAGCATCATGAACTAAAAAACATGAATAGCTTAAATAATAAGTGTAAGCATTAAATGATGTGATCTACCCAGGGCTCGAGTACTGCTGGAACGCATTGGGAACGACGTTCCTGTACTTTCCCAGAGCAGGAACAACATTCTCACGTTAACAGCCGCGTCCTACAGGATTGACTGTCACTGGCCTTTGTATGGGAGCTGTCTGTGGCATTGTGTGTGTGTGAAGAACAGAGTCGCTCAGCCGGCACTAGAGGAAGCGGAGCCGATGCTTACTGTATAGTGCCAACTCCTGTCAAAGGCAGAGTGATACCAAATGTACTCTGCCTCCGCCTGTGACAGGTGTGATATAGGAAGCATCGGCTCTGCTCTCTTCTGCAGCTGAATGCTTCCTCCAGCATCGGCTCCTGTCAAAGATTTACACTGATGCTCGGGGATGGACAGTGGGTCGGGAACCATCCAGCAGTAGTAACCAGCAGTAGCAGCCAGCAGTACCCACCAGCAGTACCAGCCAGCATCACCCACCAGCAGTACCAGCCAGTATCACCCACCAACACTACCAGCCAGCAGTACCAGCCAGCAGTACCCTCCAGCAGTATCTGCCAGTAGTATCCACCAGCAGTACCTGCCGGCAATACCTACCAGCAGTACCTGCCAGTAGTACACACCAGCAGTACCCACCAGCAGTATCTGCCAGCAGTATCTGCCAGTAGTACACACCAGCAGTATCCGCCAGCAGTACCTACCAGCAGTACCCACCAGCAGTACCCCCCAGTAGTACACACCAGCAGTACCCACCAGTAGCACCTGCCAGCAGTACCAGCCAGCAGTACCCGCCAGCAGTACCCACCAGTAGTACCAGCCAGTAGTACCCACCAACAGTACCTGCCAGCAGTAACCGCCAGTAGTACCCACCAACAGTACCAGCCAGCAGTACCCACCAGCAGCACCTGCCAGCAGTACCCACCAGCAATACCCACCAGCAGTACCAGTCAGTAGTACCAGCCAGCAGTACCCACCAGCAGTACCCGTCAGCAGTACCAGCCAGTAGTATCAGCCAGCAGTACCCACCAGCAATACCCACCAGCAGTACCAACCAGCTGTAAAAGCCAGCAGTACCCACCAACACTACCAGTCAGAAGTCCCCACCAATAGTACCCACCAGCAGTACTCACCAGAAGTACCTGCCAGCAGTACCCACCATCGGGTCTGCCTGTCTTTTTTTCAGGTGGACCCAATCGGACCCTCTATTCACCTCTATAGACTGTCAGATGTAAACAGACTTTTTGTTTACACCCGCCTATCTCCAATCTGATCCACTTAAAAAAACAGAAGGGAATCTGTCCATGTCTATCAGGGCGGATCAGAGGGCCCATAGAGTAGAGCGGGCTGTGTCCATGTCTGCTCTGCATATGCTGTTAATCTGCCTGCTCCGCTCATTGTGGCCTGCGACCAGTTACCAAGTCACTAAAGTGGCCCTTGATCCTCAAAAGGTTTTGCACCCCTGCTGTAAGGGCATGAGTCCCGGATGGAGAGGTGTGCTGTAGCAGCCTTCCCCCTTAGTTTTGCCGTGGTGTGTGGCAGACGGAAGGAGTCCCAGATGGAGAGGTGTGCAGTACTGTAGCAGGAGACCAAAGGGGAAATCACAAAGATCGCCCATGAAGTTGAGAAAAGTGTTGTCATGGCTGGCCTTAACATTTCCATCTCTGTGGTTGGCAAGTCTCACTAATCTTCCCTGCCTCCAACGCGCTGAGAGCATGACATCAATATTAGGCTTTATTACTGCATAAACTGGCACCAATACTAGGCTTTATTACTGCGTGAACTGGCACCAATACTAGTCTTTATTACTGCGTAAACTGGCACCAATACTAGGGGCTATTAGCACACTGCATTACTCTCATATTTTGTAACCTTATTCATATATACTTATTTCGTTTTTTTCAGTGGTATGAAATAGTGGTGAAAATTATGAATACCCCCCCCCCTAGTTTTCACTGTGGTATTTTATGTGCCCCCCCCCCCCCCCCCATATATTGTTCCTAGAGTCGTCACTGTGTGACAGGCGCTACACCAGCAGACGCCAACACGGCTCACAATAGTAAGTGCCACACACTGATTGAGGCTGAGCTGATTTTTCAGAATTAACTTGCATGCTTGTTCTACTTTAGTGTGGGAAGGCTGTTGCCACTTAAAAGAGATAAAACACAAACAATTATTAAAAGAACCCAGTGGTCTAGTGGTACTTGCAGGGATGTTTAAATACCTTGTAGACTGCTCCAAAAAGTCTAATACCCATGGCATTCTTACATGCAAATCTAGAATATCTCCTAAAATAAAAGTTAAGGTTCTTCCCTTCCCAATTTCCCACAGATTTTGATGAGTCGGGATGCCGACCATAATTAATCACAGTGAAGCGAGGTGCAGGATGGGAGTTGGTTCAAACTCTCGATCATGGAGGTTTTTTGGATTTGTGTACCTGTGCTACTCAAGCTATTACAGCTTGGGGTTCCCTTGCTAAAATACACATTTAACAAAAATGGTGGACTGATAGTGGTGAGTCTTAAAAAAAATGCAAAACTGACGCAGTATAAAAAAGAGTGTTATGTTCAGTGATTATAAAAATAAAAAAAAAGTTCTATGGTCACCTTTTATTTAATCTAAAATATGTTAAACATAGTTCCTGTAATCTAATGCAGAGCAAATATGTTATCAGAGTTCACAGACCCATTTTTACAACTCAGTTTTTAGTTTATTAAATACAGTATACAAGATTTGTCTTGTTCTGTATCTCAAATTACATGCAGTAGTTTAAATAAATTCCTCTGGAAGATAATGCCCCATTGATTGCATATCTGGATTTAAAAGTGCTGTATTTTTAATATATGGAATATTTTAACTAATGGGCCCAGTCTGATTTTTCCGTTTGTCAGTTAAAAAGCTGGATCATTGATTTTGCAATTTAAGGAAACAGGGTTGCTGCAATTGCTGTCATCCTTTAAAAAAAATACTTGCACCTTGTCTTTCTCTTCTATTGATAGTTTTAGTTATTGACCTCAAACAAGCATGCAGATTAGAAACCTGATCTTCAAACTTTCAGATGACTGATTCTGAGTATTCAAGCAGCCAGGCAGACAGCGTTTTGAGAGGGAGTGCTCAGCAATGGCAGCCTACATATTCATCAGCATAGGTTTCCTAGGATTCATGTGGAGGACAAGTAGAGCTTGTCTTACATGATTACACTCACATTCATTTGCTGTACATGAAGGCTTTAGTCTTACAATCTTCATGTGTGTTGCAAGCACTTGCCCTGGTTAGATAAGTTTATAATTTCATACTACACTCACCTGCTTTCTACATGTGCTTCAGAGATTGCGATATTTTATTCAAAGCATTTGGTGTAGTTGCAGGTTTTTCCACTAGAAGTCACTGACACATATGTAAACCTACAGCAAGGCAACAGAGGAAAACATGATAAACAAACATGGACTAACACCCAATCAGCTTTGAGTCTAGGGTACATATAAGCACTTAACATCTAAAGTTTAGAAAATCAGATTGAATAAAAAACAGGTAATATGCTTCTCTTTAATAAAGAAAGGATATAAATTCCCTTTATAGAACATCAGTTTTTATTGTTTCACTTATTCATCCTGAAGTTTCAAAAGTTGCCAGGATTTTTTACATCATAGTTAAAAATTAAGTGTTATTTTTAATGCACACTTTTTGTATAGCTTTTTGTGGGAATTTATGCCTTTTTTTTTTTTTTTTTTGCTTTTGCTAGATAGGTTTTTTTTTTTTACTTTTATCTGGGCAACGGAGGAAACAAGGTGAGCAAAATAGGGAGTCAATGTGAAATTTTTACAGCACCCCTATCTGAGAAGAGGTACCACCGTATGCATATGTAGAAGCCAATACCCCAGATTGTTTGAAGTGTGGAATTGCAATATCAGGGATTAGATTTTTTTTTTCTAGCTGTTATCACACAGTATACATAGTATTCACTGCCTGATCTTTGTCCAGAGCTTGTTTTTAAATAAAGGAGAGCACTGGTAGCCCTTGAAATGCTTTGCTGAATGTGGTTTGAGCAGATATGTTAAGCTTTAAGTAGAATGCACTCTGTCCTTCATCTTATGTCATTTGAGCATGTACCAGATCACACTCATTCTACAGTTCACCCTATACTTTTTCACGCAACTAGTACTTAACGCTTTTTTTTTTTTTTTTTTTTTTTTTTGCAAAGACATACTATTTCCTTTGGTTTTAATCAGTTTTTGGAAAAGAAGAAATATCATGAAAAGATTATATACTAATAAAATATTCCTTCATGAACTTAAGAAAATCAGGTATACTGAGGAATATTATATAAACTTATTATTAGACTATAGTTGGAGTAGGACTGCACTACAACTGTACCCAAAGACACGAGATGACAATCACCGATCCTAATTTTCCCATCTTTTCCAATCTCACCAAAATGCGGTAGTTTTATGTTTATTCTGAGTGGTTTGAAATGAATAAAATTACTACACTATAAAGCGTTTTTTTTTTTTTTTTCCTTTGGGTCCTTATGACTGTATGATGGAGCAGACCAATACTACATGGTTCATTGTAAAATGAGAGAAGTGCACTGTGGAATGGCGATATAAATGCAGATTGACCTTCTTTTTAATTAAAGGGGTAAATTTGATCTGGTGAGTGCACATTGGTAGATGGTCTCACTGGGTGCAGATACAGTATCTCACAAAAGTGAGTACACCCCTCACATTTATGTAAATATTTTAATATACCTTTTCATGTGACAACACTGAAGAAATTACACTTTGCTACAATGTAAAGTAGTGAGTGTACAGCTTGTATAAGACCCCGTTCACACTGGGGCGAGCCGACTTCGCCGGGCGACCTGTGAAGTCGCGGTGCGCAGCTCGCACCGCGACCTCGGAGCGGCCGGCACGGACTTCATAACATTGAAGTCAATGCAGGTCGCTCCAGGTCGCCCCAAAGAAGCTCCGGACCCTTTTTCTAAGTCGGAGCGACTTGTGTCACTCCTATTAGAACGGGTCCACAGCTTCTCTATGGCAGGCCACCTACGGCGACCTGTCAGGCGACCAGGTCACCTGACAGGTCGCCCCAGTGTGAACCGGCTCTAACAGTGCAAATTTGCTGTCCCCTCAAAATAACTCAACACACAGCCATTATTGTCTTAACCGCAGGCAACAAAAGTGAGTACACCCCTAGGTGAAAATGTCTGAATTGGGCCCAATTAGGCATTTTTCCTCCCTGGTTTCATGTACCACGTCAGTGTTACAAGGTCTCAGGTGTGAATGGGGAACAGGTGTGTTAAATTTGGTGTTATCGCTCTCACTCTCTCATACTGTCTCACTCTCATACTCTCACTCTCTCGTACTCTCATCACTGGAAGTTCAACATCGCACCTCATGGCAAAGAACTCTCTGGGAATCTGAAAAAAAGAATTGTTGTTCTACATTAAGAAGGTCTAGGCTGTAAGATTGCCAAGACCCTGAAACTGAGCTGCAGCAGGGTGGCCAAGATCATACAGCAGTTTAACAGGACAGGTTCCACTCAAAACAGGCTTCGCCATGGTCGACCAAAGTGGTTGAGTAAACGTGCTTAGCGTCATATCCAGAGGTTTTCTTTGGGAAATAGAGGTATGAGTGCCACCAGCATTGCTGCAGAGGTTGAAGGGGTGGGGGGGTCAGCTTGTCAGTGCTCAGACCATACACAGCACACTGCATCAAATTGGTCTGCATGGACCAATCCATCTTGGTCCAATCCGTCTGAAGGAACCCTCTTCTAAAGATAATGCACAAGAAAGCCTGCAAACAGTTTGAGGAAGACAAGCAGACTAAGGACATGGATTAGTGGAACCATGTCCTGTGGTCTGATGAGACTAAAGCTGGATACACATTATCCAACTTTTGTGGTTAGATTTCCTTCAGATTTACCTTTTCTATGTAGTGCAAGGGCCTGCCAGATTGCATACAAATTGAAAGTGTTTAGGTTTGACCTCATATTATATGGTTTTGGTAAGTCTAAAGGAAAAAGTCTTCAGAAAATCTTATAGTGTGTATGGCCCATAAGATAAACAAATGGTATCAAGCGCGTGTGGTGGCAACCAGGTGAGGAGTACAAAGACAAAGACAAGTTTTGCCTACAGTCAAGCATGGTGGTGGGAGTGTCATGGTCTGGGGCTGCGTGAGTGCTGCCGGCACTGGGGAGCTACAGTTCCTTGAGGGAACCATGAATGTCAACATGTACTGTGACATACTGAAACAGAACATGATCCCCTCTCTTCAGAGACTGGGCCGCAGGGCAGTATTCCATCATGATAACAACTCTAAACAAACCTCCAAGAAGACCACTGCCTTGCTAAAGAAGCTGAGGGTAAAGGTGATGGACTGGCCAAGCATGTCTCCAGGCCTAAACCCTATTGAGCATCTGTGGGGCATCCTCCAACGGAAGTTGGAGGAGCCCAAGTTCTCTAACATCAACCAGCTCTGTGATGTCGTCATGGAGGAGTGGAAGAAGACTCCACTGGCAAACTGTGAAGCTCTGGTGAACTCCATGCCCAAGAGGGTTAAGCAATGCTGGAAAATAATGGTGGCCACATAAAATATTGACACTTTGGGCCCAATTTGGAAATTTTAACTTAGGGGTGTACTCACTTTTGTTGCCAGCGGTTTAGACATTAATGGCTGCGTGTTGAGTTATTTTGAAGGGACAGCAAATTTACAGTTATACAAGCTGTACACTCACTACTTTACATTGTAGCAAAGTGTAATTTCTTCAGTGTTGTCACATGAAAAGGTATAATAAAATATTTACAAAAATGTGAGGGGTGTACTCATATATATATATATATATATATATACAGTATCTGCGATAGCTGCTCTCATGGTATATCCACATACGAAATATATACACCATAAAAACAAATATTGTGTTGCACTATCATTAGAAAGTGCATAAGATCATTGTAATAATACTACAATCAAGTGAAAAAGACAAAAAAAAAAAGAAAAAATATGCGATTTAAAACATATGTGCAAGTAATAAAAAAAATCCATAAACAATTAATTTTTTCTTTTTTCACTTGATTGTTTGCACTTTCAAATGATAGCACAACACAATATCTACATACTTGTTTCTAATCAGTGATACAAAGTATTAAGATCAGAGGATTAACTTAACAGCCAGGCAACTAGCAGTTTTAAAAGGAGAACAGCAATTGCAGCCTCCACGTTTCTCTTATGATAGGCCTACTCTACATTACATGACCCTGCCTGGTTAAAAGCAAATTTCATGGATGATCCTTAATTTACGAGAACTCCTAAGGCCTCGTTCAAATAGCTGTTTAGCAGCATACACCAGATTCCAGCAGCAAGAATCAGCAGATTCTTGTGGCTGTTATCACAGGTCCATGCAAATAGTAGCAGCCACCCAGCCTATATGTAGGCAGTGCCACTCGCCCTGTATGTGGGGGTACAATTTGTCCAGCATGCGATTATCAATGCCAGACGGGCACTACAGTTATGTAAGGATTAAACATTAAGGCAGTTCCCCGACTTAGTGAGGAGCCCTGTCATTTATTACTGTATGCGGTAATAAAGTACAGAGTTCCTCTGAAAAGTGCTGTCCCATGTCAGTACACATCTTATGTAATGTATGTTGCAATTAGGAAGGACACCGGTGAGCCCGTGCCCTATCCACCAGCACAGTGTACCTTTGTTACCTCACTTCCAGTAACAGAATGAGGTCCCGCTGTGCACTTAGCGCTGATCTCATGCGTGTACTTGTTAACTCCTTCACCGCCATACCACGCGGCCAGGCTGTGGGTTTCCGCAACATGGGTTTTGTCCCGGTTGCTGTGGGAAACAGACCACTGGGGAGGAGCCAGGTTACTAACCCCCTCTCTACCAGCCATGCCAGGCACCATGCTTTATGACAGGCTGCAATGTACCTTGCACAAGTTCTTGGTTACCGATAGAAACTGCATTGCTCCTCCTGCTTGTCTTGCTGAGTGGTTTGGCTTCATACCCCACATGTGCTTTACCGAGCCTTTTCTTTCATAAGTCAGAACCATCACCCACCCCTTTCAAGAACTTCAGACCAGGCTTATAACAGTTGATGCAAATTTTACTTGCATTATCTGCATAGTACAGTCTAACATGAACAATATTTTAGCATGTCTTTAGCTATCTCTAGCAGACTGCCCAGGCATACCTCCATAAGATAGTCGTCCATGTTGGGCATTTCCAAGAAATGGTAGATCTCCAGACTCCTGGTGGCTTCAATGAACTGAAGGGTGCAGCAGTCCTTCTCCATAGGATTCACCTATGTCCTTAAAGATGGAACAGACCAGCACCCCCAACCCAGCCTTCCCCCTTATTTATATCACAGGTGGATCCAAAAAGCCCGAGAACGGCAACACACCTACTAACTCACCCCCCCCCCCCCAGTCTGTGTCAGTCTCTGTTTAGCTGAAAACTGTAAGCAACATGCCTACATGTATAAACTAATGACAGGCTGACAGCAGACGCTGCTGTTTGTGTGCAGCTGCACACCACGGGGTTACCTGTAGTTAGGGACACAGTCAGTGGTAAGTGTGGCTAAATGGCCATGTGAGGCCTTATCTGCCTCTCCCCACTCGCATCCTTTGCTCTGTTCCAGAATTGCAGCCTGCAGCATTCATCAGATATCAGATGCCTGTGTTCCCCACCATGTGCTCTATTTCTATTCTCTGATCCCCTCTGTCCAGGAATAAAATAGAGGTCAGAAGGCTGAACCCTACCTGGCAATGGTGGACATGGGCATCTATCAAAGCCAGAAGTGTCAACTGCTAAAAAGACTGAAGGAGGAGGGAAGGTAAACTGGAAGGGAGGGAGGGTAGGAGAAACAAGTCACCAGAGAAGTGATAATATTAGGGTTATATTAATCTATAGCGTTATTAATAATCTATTGCCTCACCCTACAAATTAGCCTGAAAATGTTGCTTTAAAAAGCTCTTTTAATAAAAGTGTTACTAAACCAAAAACAGTAAAATCAGTCTGTATATACTCACTGTGGAACCTAAGTTGTTAATCTTCTGCATTGTGTGAAAAGGCAGTTTATTCCTGTCTTCTCTGATCCTCCCGTTATTTTACTGTCCCTAATCCATCTGCTGAGAGTACAGAGCTTTGGGGGCCCTCTGCTTATGCTCAGTTTGGTGTGTATTGCAGGAGAGTTTTTTTTTAATTCTTGGAGGGGTGCATGTGATCACCACAGGGCCAATCAGCACTTTTCAGACAGAGGGTCAGGGGTTCTGCAGCCTCATAGAACAGTCAGAGTAGAATAATAAACTCCTCCTACAAGCTTTAACCAGACACTGATAGAAGTCATATATACTGCTGATGAGAAAAGGTATTTAGCAGTTTATATTTACAAAAATTCATGCATTTCCATGTTCTGTGTATTGTGGGAGACCAGATATAGTGAATGCAGGCTCCTGGGTTTAGAAACACTTTAAGTAAATGTCACATTAGGTCAAGCTTTAAGTTCAGCTGATGTAAAGGATTGAAAGAAATGTGCTTTGTTAATGTAATATACATAAAAAAACAAATAACACATAAATTTACAGGCATATTTCAGTTGTTAGAATAATATAAGAACTGTGTTCTTTAGGAATTATTTTATCCATTTGTATTAATGGCACATTGTAGTAGATGTCTACCTTAGTTAGAGTGGGTTGGTAAAATTCCCTCTTTACGTTAGACGTTTACAGTTAGAACATTTCCAGACATGCCCACCTGGATTCTAATGATAATCTTCACATTAGCATTGAATGCAAGAGCAAAGAAGAATGACTCATTTAAGTGGGTGGGTAATTGACACAGAACTCTTTATTCCTTGATATGGTAATACCACATCCGTAAAAATGTTCTGATATCACGTTTTGTTCACCTCTTGAGGCTACTATAAAAATAAATCCAGTGCATCCTGTTATCCTGCTATTCAGTTGTATCCCTGTGATTAAATACTTTTAATTTGGTTAATAGGATGTAACTTCTTATACATGATTGAGAGGTTTTTTATCAATGAGAATATTATTCATTTCCATCCTCCATTATACTGTACAGTATATATACTCTTATAATAATACATTTTCAGTGATGTATACTACTTACATGCATACCTATATCTGGCTAATTATACTTGTTGTTGGGATGAAGAGGTAATTTAGGCTGTTATATATTTGAGCATGGTATTAGTATGAGCAGATATAAACTGGACTTCAACCTCATGCAATTAAAGAGGAATTCCAGGTATGGATATTTTTACATAGTTACATTGGTCCTTGCCTGGAATTCTTAGCTTAGAGCAGGCATGTCCAACCTTCGGCCCGGGGGCTGCATGCGGCCCAGAACCTCAGGCAATGCGGCCCACTGTCCCCTGACAATTTTTTTTTGCTGGGGAGGAAGGAAGTCGAGTCAGGGGCACGGCCACAGAGGCAGCCTTGGAGGGGATCATCCACTAGGTGTGTTAAATTAGTGCTGGGGCGGGGCGCGGCAGCACAGGAAGGGCGCGGCAGCGTTTTATTACTTATATACCTTAACTATAGTATATATTTTATATGAGGCCTGAGACAATTTCTCTATACACAATGTGGCCCAGAGATGCCAAAAGGTTGGACACCCATGGCTTAGAGCTATACACCAATCTGTATTTATATGCTAAAATGATTTTAAATACATTGTTTTGAGATCTGCTTTGGAATTACCCATTTTGATGTGTGTTAGTAAAATACAACCTCTGTCTTTCTACTCTTGAACTTATTTTTTCAAGTGTTAAAAAATATTAAACACAACAATGTTTTTTTTTATAGCTAAACTAAGCTAACCAAGGCACTCATTTTTCCTGGCAATGGTTGCCATGAAAAATATAAAGAGCGAATCTCCCCAGTGGAGACACAAATAGCAATAAAAAATTAAAGTAGAAGTCCGGTCTAATTCTAAGCCTAAACCAGCTCCCACCACCCATTCTAAGCCTTATACTAACTAGCCTGTAAAGGAAAGATGTGTATACTTAATCAATCTAAGTCTCCATGAATGGCTCCCATCGCTGGCTTCAGGAGAGAAGAGGGACAGCGAACAAAGGATGTCCCATATAATGATAATGAGGACCGGGCACCCCAAAAAGGCTGTCTGATAGGGACAGGCAGCCATGTTGTTCGGGACCCAGGTCACCCATGATTTCTTTTTAAATTGGAGACAGATAACCCCCCTTTTAGGAAATGGATACATTAGGACTTAATTTTGTACAAATAACAGACTTTTGGCTGTATTCCAGAACATTCTTTTCAGCCCATTGAGAGGACACTACACCATCTCAACCCTATGAAGCCAATACGCATTTCAGTATCATTCTAATAGCCTTGTATACATTCAGTCTAAGTATAAGTAATTAGGAAAGCAAACAGATCATCTTCACTAATCCTACGTCGTAAATTGCTCAGCTGGAGTGGTCAGCGAATACACATTTCTGTCTGTCTTTTCTTGTAGAATCACAAACTTCAGTGTATTTCATAATTCCTGATAATGGTACAACCAGAATAAGAACATATTTACCTGTATAAGTTAATTAACAACATTTGAAGCCCAAACACCACTATCCTACGAGGGATGCAAGCAGATTAGGCCCTTCAACTTTTCTAAGTGAAAAAGCATCAGATACCAATCAAGTTTTGATTCATTTAAAATTTAATTTAATGTTGGACAATAAAATAAAAGGTACCAGGCTGTAACATGTAGGCATTTAAAGAGAATAACACCTATAAAAAAAACAGTGTGGGAGGGCAGCTACATGGTCAACAAAAACAGTGACATCCCATCAGCTACACCTCGGCCCTCTTGATTGGTCTAGCCATTTCTGTCAACACCCTCCTCATGGACAAGAAAAGAGCGGCTACACCCGCATCTAAAGTTCTCTTTTAACATCAAAACAAAGAACATCAGCCAAGACATATGAAGGTTCCTGGTCTCTCTTGCTCATTGATTGGACTTTACTGAATCAAGACTTTATTAAGTATTTTTTATTCTTAAACCTTTTTGTTTTCTGTTGCAATATTGTCTCTTTGTTTTCTTTATAAAACCCTTTTATGTAAATATTTTATTTGCACCATTTAACTTTTTCCATTCTCAAACAAAGTGTTAGCTTGTCTCTAATGCACTAGCATAGAACTCAAAGAATAGTGTGTGTTACATTTATTTAAAGTCACAAGTGTTATAATATTGTTATTGGCTGAACTCTACCTAGTGGCAGTGTGGTAAAAGGAAACCCAGTGACAATTACTTTGAGATTGCTGGCACTTATATTGTGGTTCTGCAAGCTGGAAAATCTTTGTTCAGGGTGAGGCTGAGTAACAGCACAGTGTGAGTATGACCAGTCATTTGTCACAAATTGATGCAAGTGCCACGGGTCCTACACCGCATGTGTCACACTCCATAGTAAGCCTGTGGTGACATCCCCACCCAGGCACTACAGCTGTTGTTGCTGCTCTTTCCTCTTCCTGCTAGGGAATTAGTTTACATAAATATACCTAACTTTCTAACAAAAAAAATTTGTGTTTTATATAGTTACTTTAAATTTTCAATTCCCAGATCTCTGTGATAAAGACAATATTTTGTTTATGAAGGTCTATTCTTTTTTTGTCCTTATAGAGCAGTGGTTCTTATCCAATGGACTATGGCCTCCCTCCTGCCTAACGGTGCATTGGCGGAACAGTCAGCACTTGCTGTGAAAGAAATACAGCTTAAATGAAAAAAACAGCCACAGTCTCACAGTTCACCGTGTGTGATGTGTAAACACAACCATTAACCAAACACTTTGAACCTGCAGCCAATCAGCAAAGGTCTGATACTGTCACATGATCGTATAAGATTATCCTGACTGGCTGCAGATTCAAGGCGTCTAATCAGTTACCCACTGTGATTGCATATTACACTTAGTGAACTGAGGGACTACAGCCATTTTATTAATTGAAGATATAATTTGTGCATGCCCTGGGAATTGGCAGGTCCTGTATTAGTGTAATAATTCCTTCTGCGTGTCCGCATATTACAATCACACAGTCCTCCTCTGTCTTCAACTCACTCCTCCTTCGCTTCTCCTCTCTAGTCCTCCCATCCATTTCAGGCTGTGCTCCTGTGGCCCTCACTCCAGCGTTCAGCAGTCAAGAACTGATAGAGGAGACAGCATGACAGGCAGCACTTAGTTGTAGGACCTGAGTTGTATAGATTGACTGCACCAACTGCACATTCCCATCTATTCCTCCACTCCTCCACAGCACTTTATCTTATTAGGATGCATGTGAGCCATAGGCTCCCAGAAGATGCTCTTCTAGCCTTCCTCTCCAATTACTCCCCTGCAACCAGGTAGGTGATTCTGGAATGTGTACGCTGTAAAATTGTTCAGAAGATGAACAGCCAAGCAGCCTATATTTTATCCCACCTCTGCTTTCCAAATGCTTTCCAAATGCATTCATTCTTGAGAGTGTGACTTATATGGAATTAGTGTCAACCTGGTGCACTATCAAACTTCTTTATATCTTGATCATACATAGTTGGTCCCCCACATGTCCCCCACATGTCATTTTGGTGAACCTTGGGCTACCTACTGGTGTCTCTAACAGGCCTGCCAATTGAGAAGGGGAGTCAGGTAGGCTCCACAGGACCCCATCATTTCCAATGGTTTCCCTGCATATACTAAGTTCTGAGTGTGAATGGCCACAGCAGGGAAGATGGGAAGAAAAAAAAAAACAGACAAAAAGATACAAGGGAAAAAGGAAAGACAGTATCGATAGAGAGAAGAGAGGGAGGATGAGAGAAAGCTAAAGAAATACAGTGAGATAAAATAAGGCTGAGAGTGAGAGAAAAGCAGAGGAAAAGAATGAAAGCGAGAGAGAGAGAGAGAGAGAGAGAGAGAGAGACTGAGAGAAAGAGAATTAAAGAAACAGAACAAAATAAAATGAGAGAAGCAAAGAAAGATTGAGAAGGAGAGAGAGGAGAAAGAAGATGAGACAGCGAGACACAGACAATGATTGAGAATAAAAAAAAGGAAAGCTTCAAATAGACTTAAATCCTTTATTTTATTGTGTGTATTTAAATTACAATAACTCATCTTCAACTGATTAGTAATTTTTTAATTTATTTAAAATACATATTTTGTATTGCCCATATGTTTATTTTATGCATGTAAACATTTTTTCACTATTGGGGTATGGAAGGTTTTGGAAGAATTTACTGGGCCCTTGTCTCACTAAGGTTTAATACACTCATATAGAGTATTATTATAAAACACACCTGTGTACAGACTACTCTGCATTCTATTGGTCATATAGGACTCTTCTTTTTTGTGTCTATATATTGACAATGGTTATATACTGCAACATCCCAGAATACACAGTACGCTGCAGAAGTGTATCTTCAATTGTGCTATACTGTATATCACATAAATTGTGTTAGCTTCTTACCTTAATTTTTGGAGGCAGTCATTCTTCAACCGGTTAACTGTTGCTCTTAAAGCAGTAGTGCCCTCATCTTTATCAGTTAGCTTTTCGTAGTGAAATGTTTTCTCTTGTTGTCATGTATGACCTATGTGAAACGTTCGTTGAACTCCCTATGACTGTTTGGCTTTTCTGTGGTGCTAAGAATTGATTGGCTGGACGTACAAGTATATCTGAGTTATGACAATTGGAGTCTGGCTATAAGTGGAGAGTTTCAGACTCGTTTTCTGTGTTCACTCTAATAAAGAGCTAAGGATATTATTCACTTCCGCGTTTCTCTCATCACAACATCTAGCATTTGGATGCTGTCCCGTGATACAGTGCAGTGTGAGTACTTAAACTGGTGTTTATTTATTTATTGATCTGCCTATAATAATCATAGCTCCTTTCTTGACCAATGCTTCTTGTATTGCTCTTTTGCTCTTAATGTTTGGGCAATTTAATGTCTTGGTGAAGACCAAACTACCACTTTGTAATTTTATGCTGATACTGCAGGAAAAAGATTTAATACTGTACATCAATTAAACTATATAGTCTGTGCAATAAACCTCCGCAGGTAGCAATGATTTTGCCACCATGCCAGCTTCTTGCCCTTGGGCAATGGTTACCAACAGTGTAAGACATTAAGGACATATGGTTTCCTAAACACTGGATTAATTGCAGGTTCTAGTTAAGTAACAGTTTCTCAAAGACCTTTGTGTATTTCATTGCTAACTGTTTATGTGGGTGGAAAAGAGGCAGGGCTGCCAGATCCCTCACCTCACCAGTAAGCTGAGAGGATAAAAGGGAAAAAAAGTTTATGTTCAAACCCCAAAAAACAATTGCCTTGCCTGGATAAATGCCTACATTGGCGACTACCCTGGAACTCTGCCTTCTGCCTTTAAAGTGCTTGTGTGAGTATTATGAACTGTACAGTATTTTATTTAATATCAGCATATATTGTGTATTCATGTCAGATATAAAGAATTAGCAATATCACCTATTTACTTGTAAAATATAGAAACATTTTTATAGAAGTAAAGGAAAACGTTGATGCATAAGGAGCAGTAACCCTTAACAACAAAGCAAGTGCCTTCTTTTACTAGTTTAAATCAGTGTTAATTGGTTACTTGGGGTTACTATATTTTTGCACATTGTTTTATGCTTTATTACACAAGATGTAGATAAAGGTATTTGGAGTGTAGAACCTAAGGATAATATTTTGTATAGAATCCTATTAAAATATTGTAGAAGTGTAAAATATGGTAATATTATGTGTGTATAACTGGCAGGATAGTGTAAGCAAGAAGACGCCACAAAAAAAAAAAAAAAAATGATCTGACAAGTAGAATTCTGTTCTCGTATCAGATGGAGAATTATAATCTATCTTGTTCTTGCCGGAAGCAATTATTCTGCAAATCAGACAGTGTCTGCTTCTTTACTTACAGAGTACACAGTATGTGTACACAGCATGATTTACATTAATAATGTTAGAGCAGTCTATCTTAAATGCATAATGCATACTATGTGTACACAACACTGGAGCTATTGGAGATATACACTATTTTTATTACTGCTAAGGACATCATGAGGTACATACGTCATTTATGTATGTTAGGGTAGAATTTACTCGGTTTTAAAGTGTCAGAAAGTGGGGAATTTTAGTTGGATAATAAAGCATACCTAATTATAATTTGATGAAAAATTGGTTTTATCGTTGCTCTGTGTTCCAGAGCTTGAACATATAAACAAAAACAACACTTTATATATTAAACATATCTTTTTACAGGCACCTGTGCCCAGTGGAAAGGAATACATGCTGATATGGGAGAGTTGTAGACACACAAGTTGAGGTGACTGTGCAGAAATCCCTTACGTTGCTGTAGACAACTCTTTTCAGTTTTGTCTATAACAACTCCATAGCAGTTAGCAAAATGTAGACATTTCTCTTTGGGCACAATGGATACATCAAAAAGCTAGAAAATCATTTGTCAATAATTAAATATCATAATAAATAATGTTTATGTTTGTTTGGGGTAGCCTCTCTGCCCTGAATATCAAAAATGTGAGGGGCTGCTTATAATTTCATACATTTTAACATGCATAAATGAATTCTAAAATGTCCTGCTTCCAGATCTATATATCATATTATTAATATAAGTTAAAATCCTGTAGATATCATAAGTATCATGTTTCAGTAGCGCATTGTGATATTATTTATTGAAGAATTACCTCAGGTGACAGCAAGTATTATTCGAAGCAGTTGAAATAATATTCCCAATGCCACTCCTCTGCCAAGTCAATTTACTTTCAATGTATTTCCTTTGATCTCTGTTATTCTTGACATTTCTATGAAATCTCAAGATGAGAATGTAACCCAAGGCACAAGGGTAGGTGCATATGAATAGGGGTTTCTTTATTCTTCCTCAACAGTTAAAATGTTATCAATCATGGTACCATGCTGGTCATTGACAAATACACAATTATTTGCCCTAAGCAGATTTTATATCTACTTTGCTTTACTCTTTCTATTCCTTATATACAGTATTTTAGGATCATTTTGAGTTATGCTTGGTAAATAATCTGCTACACTATATCACAAAATGGCAACACTTAGATAAACCATGGTTGGTGACTGAAAGATCAAAATACCAATAAGTAATGTTTCAGGTGTATCCAGCTCCAAGGAAACTCCTTGAAATGTGTAAGCAATAGCCGGACTCCAGCTAGCAAGCATGTTCAGGCTAGATTGCTCAGCATGTTTCCAACCCAGTTAGGATAAGCAGATGAATTAATGGATACTTGGATCTCCACAAGAAATATGGGGTACACTTACTAAAACTGGAGAGTGCAAAATCTGGTTTATCTCTGCATTGAAACCAATCAGCATCCAGGTTTTATTGTCAAAGCAAGCTGAAGTTAGAAGCTGATTGGCTGCCATGCACATCTGTATCAGATGCTGATTGATCCAGTTTTAGTAAATCTCACCCTAAGATGGCATAGCAGATGTATTAAATACCAAGGTTTATCCAGGGTGATAATGCATAAAATACACGGGCAATCCACTTACAGCAAGTAACATTCACTGAATAGTTACCCTATGATTTGCATCAAAATGTGCATCTGTATAGCAAATTACTTCCCCTATGTGTCAGGTCTACTCAATTTACCAATGAAGGGAGTAATTGGGTAGAAACATGGAGGCTCACTGCACCGACTTTGAAACCTCCTGCCATTTGCATTAAAAGGACATACCATCCAACTTTCTAAGAATAGGTCAGACAACGGTAAGTATATACACATCCAATCTATGGCAATCTTTATGTGTGTGAAGGGGAGAAGTTGGGGGCAACAACAGTACCTAACAAGGAAAGCCACTGTATGCAGCAGACAGTGGTTTGGGACTTAACATGACCTTGTCATTACAGGTTTAAAGGTGAAAGAAAACATACCTGGAGAAACTAGAGGCAATATAAGTAGCTTTTGATGGCCTGTGTGTTCACACGCCTCTACTTTGCTAATTACTGGCTGCCGCGGGTATATAACACTTCCGTGGGTGTAAACTACCTGATCTCAACCTCATGCTTTAGTTCCTCCTGTCACCACATATGTCCTGTAGAGATGAACAGTTTGGCAAGAGGAACCACAGTGCACAGCATGGAGTAGGTATTCTACACACCTGGAATAGTTTGATACATGCAGCAGTCAAAGTGAAGGAAAGCAGTGGTGTTTTAACACACGGGGCACCAGAAAAGTAAGTATATCTCTTCCTCCTTCAGGTATTGTATGTCTTCTATCAGTTTTGACTCTGTAGTTACACTATAAAGCAGCTCTTAATCCTAAATGGGTTAAGTTTGCAAAGGCACTGTGTAAACAATTGCCCATTTTTTTATAATGCTTATACCTTTTTCATGTTTTTTTTCATGTGTTTTTTGCAGTACTGATGATTTTCTCTAGGAGCTTTTGTAGCCATTTCCTGTGTACATGTGCTCACTTCAGTACCGGCTGCACGTCGTTGCTGATGGCAGGCTCCCTGATGGTCAAAGCAATAGACCATGCCTGTGCAATGTGTGTTGGCACAGCTGCTTAGTCTCTATCAGGAGCATGTCTGACAGAGTGACAACACAGAAGCACAACTAGGATTTAGTTGTCACCCTATAAAAGGAAGTGCCAGAAAACTTAGCTTCATTCCCACGTATCATAATAATGAAAGCTGCAAATGTAAGAATACTGAAAAACACTTTTGAAATTACATTAGATTTTAGTGATTTTGTCTAGCTATACTTTTAAAAGTACCTCTATTCTTTCTCTAAGCTTATACTCACTGCTTTAATTTAGTGCATACATAGGGTATAGAATAACACTCATACAGATCTTCAGTGTTTAGAGGCATACCCTATAATATTCCCTGTATAAACACACACCCTGTCATTCTGCTATCTTGCTGAAGTCCCTGTTAAATAGCTCAGCAATCCAAGGTATGTAAAATCTCACAAAATAACCTGCTACAAATGCCATACTAAAAGTTTTATTTTTTTTTAGATCTTACATTTTTTTATTTTAAAATGTCTATGTCCACAAGAGCATTGACCCCCTAATTCACTATAAATTCATGCTATTTTATTTCTGAAGTTGCCTTTTGTTTGGAATTCATAAAGCAACCTGTTAATGCAAACAGCCAATAATGTGGCTGCACCTCAACAGATGAGTCAAGCAAATATGGTCAAAAGGTTTGTTTGTTGTTCAGCCAAACATTAAAAAGGGGAATGCAAAAGCACTAAGCAGCTTTGAATTGAATACAGAATGGTTATTGGTCCCATACCTGGTGTTTGCAGAATATTGTAAATTGCTAACCTTCTAGGGTTTCCAGAGAATGATGAGAACAGTAAAACATATCAAGAATAGCCAGACTTGGCCAAGAATTTTACAGCTGTTCAAGGAACCACTCCTTATAAAAGTGGTGTGAAAGAAGGCACTTCTGCAGCAGCAGAAGACCAAGTTGCATTCCACTCCTGTCCATTCAGAACAGGTGAATGAGGCTACCATGGAGAAGTGATCATAAAAGCTGAAAAAAGGCTCCTGCTCAGTTCAGTCTGATACAGTTCAAGGTGATTAAATGATTAATGATAAATCTAAAAAACAACATCAATTTGGTGGATAGTTACCTGATGTGACCAAAGCATGTCGGCTATCATTTCTGAGCTCTTCTAAAATGGTAGTTGATAAGCTTTTGGGTCACTAAAGAAGTATGCATTTGAGAACTATTATTAAAAGTAATGGGCGAACATAACAGCCAGGCAAGTGGCTTTGTCAGAAGGAGGTTGGTAGTGGAAAACTTATACTTCTCACATTCCCTTTTAACTTCTTTTATGTTTCATTTGTTTATTTTGCCTACTCAGGGATTCTGGTGGTGGGATCTTTACCATTGACCAGATCTGCACACCTGCATTTCCATTTGCCATGAAGATAATGAGGGAGTGTGGATTTTTTAGATTTTCTTATTATTATGAAGAAGAATGCAACTGGAGGAGGGAAACACAAATGTTGTAGTAGGAGGACTGACACTCTTTACTTTGGGAACAGACCCGGGGGCAGAGGGGTCTGCTCCTTTAAGTTGCTAAGTGTTATAAATAGCTAGCTGGTGTCTACCGCCATAATAAGCTGAAGGTAAAATATAACTTTTTGGTAGACTGGTAGATCCTTTATAGTCCCATTTAAAATGCAGGAATTCCTACTGATTAACTAAGAGTTTGTACACTTAAGTAAATATGTCCAGAAAGTAGTTTTGTCACATAAAACAAGTAAAATTAATATTTTTAAAATTAATATATTTAAAAATGTTTTTAAAACTATTTGGATCACATACTGTGTATTACAAGAGCAATGTAATAGGTACATGTTTTTACTATATGAATGTGCTAAGCTGCCCATTTTTATTCTTTTTAGAGGATAAGGGAAAAATGATCAGAGCAGTTTATATTAGTAGGGGTAGGATTACTGCTGCCAGAAGTATGGTATACTGTTAGCCCTGAAGTAGTATTTATGCACTCATGTTGTCCCGGAGGTGTCCTTTTTACTCCACAGCTGCCTGTTTTTTTGTCTTTCTGTAAAAAAAACAAGGTAGAACCAACATTCAGTGTTCAGAAACAAATATTTTTCATCTATTAATTATGTTCACCCACTTTTATTGTAAAGAATCAATGCTGCCAAAAAGGGCCCTGTCAGGTAGAAATATTTAAGCTGCCATTGTTTTTAAGAAGTTTCACAGCCCATTCACACTGATCCGACTTCGACCGCGACTTGGTCAGCCTGACAAGTCGCGGTCCGTCGCGTCCCATAGTGTAGTACAGGAACGGTTCTAATAGGTGCGGCACAAGTCGCTCCGACTTAGAAAAAGGGTCCTGTACTACTTCGGGGCGACCTGGAGCGACTTGCATAGACATTCATTTTATGAAGTTCGTGCAAGTCGCGCTGCACGCGACTTCACAGGTCGCCCCGAAGTCGGATCCGACATAGTGTGAACGGAGTCTTAGGGTACTAATGCTGGTCACTTATGTTCTTATCATGCGTTTTATCTTGTCGGATATACACAAGCTTGTTCCACATAGAGTGAATCAAAAATAAGAGTGACAACCTCAGAGCATGCACCTTTATAAACAAATTATCAAAGTCAGCTTCTGTATTTTTCACCTGATAAATTCATTTTAAGGTGGATCCATACCCTAACAGAAAACATACATAAAAGCATTTATTTTCACATCAAGAGAAATGCTTCTACCTTTCAGGATTCTGCATAGTCTGTTTATCATTACCTTGCTACAAGTCTAGATATGCTCTATAAAAATGCTTGGAAATACAGCCACCCCATATCACAATATGTATACCAAATGTACTATATTTAATCATTTTACATTTTGATCCTAGCCCAAAATTGCTTTAGGTCTTTTAGAGTAGTTGTAGAAGGAAATAGTTATAAATAATGAGGGTCTTACTCATAATAACACAGAGCAGAGGGTATTCCTAAAAAATGTGCTAATGAACTCAGAAAGCACATAATTAAAACACCGGGTTGATTTACTTAAACTGGAGAGTGCAAAATCTACTGCAGCTCTGCATAGAAACAAATACATTTCCAGTTTTGTTTTGTTTTTTGCCAAAGCTTAAAGGAGTTGTAAATTCAGAAGTTTTTTTTATCTTAATGCATTTTATGCATTAAGTTAAAGAAAAAATCTTCTGGGTGTACCCAGCACCCCCTAATACTTACCTGAGCCCCATCCCTGTCCAGCGATGTCTATGAGTCCCTCAGCCATCCAGGACTCTCCCTCCTGATTGGTTGAGACACAACTGTGGCACCATTGGCTCCCGCGGCTGTCAATCAAAGTCAGTTAGTCAATCAGACGAGAAAGGGCGCAGGGCCAACAGCAGCTCTTTGTCTGAATGGACACAGGGAACTGCAGCTCGGCTCGAGTGCCCCCATAGCAAGCTGCTTGCTGGGGGGGCACTCAACAAGAGGGAGTGGCTAGGAGGAGCAATGAGGGACCTGAGATTAGGAGGATACAGGCTGCCTGAGACCATGGGGTTGATTTACTAAAACTGGAGAAAACAAAATCTGGTGCAGCTGTGCATGATAACCAATCAGCTCTTAACTTCAGCTTGTTCAATTAAGCTTTGACAAAAAAAAAAATGAAAACTGATTGGTTTCTGTGCAGAGGTACACCAGATTTTTACACTCTCCAGTTTTAGTAAATTAACTCTTGTGTTTCTAAATGGAAAAGAGAAGGGATCCAAGAACACCACTTTATGTTACACAAGCAAACAAAGGTGAAGGAGAAATATGGACTGTAGTAGTAAACAAGGGTCAACAGTCCCAGGACAGATTTGGAAGAAGGATCATGGTGAAGTGATCTTTGGGTTTTGCAGTCAGGAGGTAACTAAAATCTTTGTAAAGGGCAGTTTTAGTGTAATGATTAACGTGGTATCTAGACTGAAGCTAATACAATAGGGAGCTAGCAGGGTCCAAATGTTCAGGTTTATTTGAATGCCAGTTGGAAAAACATTGGCCATCAGACATTCTTGACATGCAGTGCAGGTCCCAATTATCCAAATGTAGTAATCACACTAAAGCTTTTGAGCTTTTAGAAATTGGGCCAGCTGCATCCAAGACTGAAATGTATACTTTCATTTTTCTAATTGTTTAATATCATTGTTCAATTCTTTTTTAGAGCTGACTGTTGAATATATAATAGTATATAATACTTTATTCTCTTATTTTTGCAGTCAATGGGTTAAAAGCGTGTGCTAATTAAATATCTTTGTAAATATGCCATAATAACCAAACTGCTGTCAGAGTGTACAGGTATCAGCCAAACTAAACACTTTTCAGTATGTGCTAAAGTGCATTTTACATTTTCATAAGGAGGAAGGCTGTCAGACTTTTGAAATGAAAGAAAATGAAGAACTAAACTGGTTCTTCTCTCCCTTTGCTGAGCCAAGGGTCATTTTTAAAGAGCAAATTGACTAACAGAACAATTTGCCCTTCTGAGACATGTCTTAACTAGCACAATAGCTGTAAGGAGAAAAGGATGGAAACATTATACATTTTGAAATAATCTTCCATTATTTCAGTGTCAGTTGAAGGAAAACTAGAGCTTACATGTAAGCTGATTTGAATTCTGAGACATAAACCTATGGGGATATATAAATGCAAAAATATATCCCTACGATATCCCGATGAGAGAGACCTCTCTTGGGTGAATTGCTGTGCGTTTTACTTTTGATTTTGTACTCGAGTAACATAGTGTATTCTGAGTGAGACTCTGAGTTTCATTAAATTAAACCAGGGCCTTAGGTACTAGGTCCTATTTTCTGTTACCTTGTAGTATTATTCAGAAAAATACAAAATTTTTCCTACAATCTACTTGCATGGGGGTGGTTGTGTTGGTTAGGCCCATGTGTTTATTTTCGGATTAGCTAGTTCTCAGCCTTGCTTGGAATTTTTAAATTCTTAATTTACCCAAAAAAAGTAAACATTGACTCAACCTGAAGTTTCAATTATCCCTAGATATTTCTACTCACAAGTGAAGAGTGAAAGGTAAACAACATACGCATCTGCTGATAAAATTTTTCAAAGTTTGCACACTCAATTTGCCATCATTGTAATGCATCCTTCATTAGCAATTGAAAATGCTGTATTGCTATACCAAAATTTTGTTGGGTTTGCTGTGCTAGGCCATCCATGAGATAGGCCATCAGCTTTGGAGCTGCTGTATTCTGAGGGTGACCCTAACCCAGAGTCAGACTACCCATCCATCCTTGGAGCACATGTGTTACTTAAGAGGATAACTACACACTTCTGATCATGCAGTTTTTTACCATCTTATGTCTTTGATAAGGTAAGCCGTGACTAACTCCTCTATAAGGAATAAGATCAGTGGTACAGGTTTTAAAACTTTGTCTAATCCTTGTTATTCCCTTATATATAATCTTGTGCTAAATGCGTGGGCTTACGCCTCCAGGCACATCATGCCCTGCATATCCATTCATAGTTTGAAGCGTCTTTATTGAGTGTGAGGCTCAAATTTTGTTACATTTAAATGGACTTTTACAGCAAAATTCGATTTTTCACTACTGTATTCTACCCCCTTCGCAGTCGCATTTGTTTTTTTTTTTTTTTTTTTTGGGGGGGTGTTTACCTTTTTTTCTTCCAGTCCAGTCGAACCCATGTCTTCATTTTTGCCTAGGCAACAATGATGTAACCCTGCTCTTGTAGCCTCCTGGGATATCTATGTCACATATTCCAGGAAGGTATCAAATGGGACATCAGACAGCGCTGGAGGATGGACCTAGCAGTGCGTATCATTAGAGAGCTGACTGTAAGAAACAGCCGGCTCCTGATGTCAGAAGAGAATATTGCTGTGTTGGGCCTGGTAAGCAGCAGTGGATCTCAGCAGAACAATGCTGAGATCCACTGGGCATGGGAGTATGTTTATGAAGGATTACCCAGTAAGAAAGTTAGGAGGGGACTGAAGTTCATTTTTGAAGTTCAGCCACTTTACAGAGTACCATAGCTCCTACAGACTGCAACATTTGTTTAAAGTAAAATGTCTGGTCTTCCCAAAAATGGTATTCCACTATGAGGGGAAGTTTGATAAAACAGGTTACTAATTGTCCTCATTTATCTACTGGGGATTCCATTGGTTTTCTTGTCATAACTCTTGATTGTACTCCACCTTACCTTTTCTATAACATGAAATATATTAAAAGTCCAACACGGAAAGTGAGCCTTGCTTGTATGGCTGCAGCAAACGTGCATAACTGGGAACTCATCCACTGAGATGCAAGAAATCACTGTGCAATTTAGCTCTCTTGCATCTTTCAGAAACTGAAAGATAGAATTGTGGGTGGTAAGATCCTTTAAATGAATCCTTCTTCCAAAAATATTATTCCTGCCTGTAAATTTATAAAAAAACAACCAGGAATGAAAAGTCTGCTTACTGCCACTGTTTAGATTCTGAACCACAAGGTTCGTTTTACAATCCATGTAACTTTTCGCTTCCTCTGTTCCAGTTCCAGTCAGGTCATATTGTGCCAGACAGTAGTAGAGCTTACAATTTTGCTTGTGGATCTTTAAAACTTAGGATGTAAAAACAGGGATTGCAAGTGTGTATGTATATACAGTATGTACAAGCACTCTGCCAAATTACTCTGCAAAAAAAGAAAAACCAAAGTTTTGGCAGAGATCTTTTTCAAGTATGCCTGTCACTAATATTAAAGAGGCTGCCACTATATATGTTTATTTGTAATTGTGTTTTTTATCTAGTTAGGTAAAATGTACAATAAAGTAATGAAATTAAATACATTAAAATTAATCAATGTGCCTTTTTTATAGGTGGGAGACACAGTAGGAAGAATATGAACAAACAAAGCAATAGTAAATTGACCCACATATTCCCTTTTTTAATGGTGAGTATTTTCTGTCTTTATTTGTATTAGCAACACTAATATAACACTGACAGGAACTCTGCAAAACTTTTGCTTTAACCCTGAATTAATTATGCTCCCTGAAGAGACTTTCTGCCCTGGCAACCTTTGTATTTCAGGTACATTAAAAAGGCTAATTGTCAATACTATAATAATATAAACCAGTCTTGTCCCAGTTAGCTGAAAAAGTTATATTTATATATATATATATATATATATATATATATATATATATATATATATATATTTACCAAAAATATATAAATTGATTAAATGGTATATTATTGTCAATAAACACTTTACATGTTGATTACAGTAACAAAATCAATGAATCCCAGTGATGTTCTGTTTTGTGCGTTGATCTTATTTTTGCAGGTGTCTTTGGTGTATTCAGCTCTAGCAGAGTACTCTAATTGTGGTGCAAATGAATATTATAATCAGACAACTGGTTTGTGCCATAGCTGTCCAGAGTGTGAGCCAGGGGAAGAGCCATACAATGTAAGTAGATACTAATGGTTTCAAGAGTGCCAATGGAGATGTCTTACGTAATAGCAGTCATCTAAATGTTAAAAAAGGAACTGAACTCTGGAAGCTGTGTCCAAAAAAGGAAGATAGAGAACAAAAGTCTAGCCACCGGTATTACCTGTGGTCTCCCTACAGCTGATCTTTACTGGAGAATAAGATAGAAAGTCATGTAGTGTTTCTCCTGTTTATGGTTCTCCTGTTTATGGTAAACTGCAAAAACATTTTGCATCAAAACTGCCTTGAAAGAGCCTATGCGTTAATGAAGCATTTTTCCAGTCTTTGCGGTATGTTTTTTAAAGGACATGTTTTTTAACTCAACAAACATGCTCCAAAAATGCTGCAAGCAGGATTTTGTTCACCGAAACGGAAGCGCACTGCCCCAGTGTGAACACATTCATTGATTTTAAAGGGAAGCATTTTTCTTAAGCTTTTCAGGTGTTTTTTTCCAAAGCAAAAGCACTGAGTGAAAGAACAAAATCAGTGATCTTTTGATGGCTGACAATTAATTATCCAGTCTAATTAATAATTTTATTAATAATTATTGTGATTTCAGCTGCACCACCATGATGACAAATTCAGGGTGTTATGTCATATCCCCGTTTTAATAATTACTCAAGTAACAACATATATGTACAGATTAGTAGGTAATCAAGACAAAAGGCTGCCCACCAAAATGCAGGATATACTTGCTGGAGAGGATATGGCTTAAAGTTTATAGACACTTTATATTGATGTGCTGGAAACTTGTCTATTACTTTTTTGATATGTAGAAATTCTCTGTTCATGTTATATACATTTCTGTTAACGGGTATCATCATGTCATGTCAGACTGTAATGTTATGCTGCATACCAAGAATTAAAAAAAAAAAGACATAAGGCTGTAACCATTAGTTTGAACACTAAAAAATGGTTAGATTTGCCCCTTTTAATTAGCATAACTATCTAGCACTGAAACTATGTTAGTGGCAATAAACTACTAATAATATCTTTGATGTGACATGATCTGTCATTTTTCTGTAATAATGTGTGTTTTCACTTTAGTCCTGTGGATATGGCACCAAAGATGAGGACTATACTTGCATGCCTTGTCTTCCCGGCAAGTTTTCTAAAGGTGGCTACCAAATATGCAGAAGACATAAGGACTGCGAGGTATTTTTCCGGGCTACTATTTTAACTCCTGGAGATTCCAAGAATGATGCAGAATGTGGTCCTTGCATTCAAGGGTAAGTTGATGTATAGTAAAAGTTATAACATTGCATCTAGTGTGAATTAATACAAAGTAGTTCAGTAAAGACATGGACTGGGACCAATACACTATAATAACACCAACCACTCTTTCTGGAATGTAGGTCCAATTTATATGAATCATCATAATAGCTTGAATCATATAATCACTTACAAAATTACAGTAGTATAAGACTTTCAGTGAAGGCAATGCCTCATGTTAAGATAATGTAAACCATATTTTCTCTTGGAAACTACAGACCCTTAAAATCATTTTTTTTTCTTGGAAACGTGGAGTGTGACCCAGCTCTTATAATAATATGACATTGTAAAACACATAAGTAATATATTTTTTCAACACATTTTCGGAGCCTGTCTATCCATAGTACAATTAACTTTGAATGCACACATATACCAAGTTATGGAGTAGACAACAAATTGATTTCTCTGCTATTATTTGCTCCAGTTATATGAATTATGTTAAGTTACATTTGCAGCAAAGTGGATTGTTAAACATATCCAACATTGAAACTGTATAAAAAAGTATATTTATTTACTTTATGATGTTCCTTGTCTAAGGTACTATATGCTGGAGAACCGTTCTAAAAGCATGTATGGCAAGGTTTGTCACTCTTGCTCACTGGCACCTCCAACTGTCAAGGAATGTAAGTAGACTGCCATTTCTCTTGTGCTAATTTTCAGATTGATAATAACTCTTTACAATATCTACTGCAGGAATATAGAGTGTAATTTAAAGGAAATTTGCCAAGATCGAAAACGTGGGAGCTTCTGTTGCTGTCTTGCCTTAATATGAAAGCATCAAGGCTGTCATCCTTATTTTTTTTCATAATTGTGAATTGTTACTGCCCTATAACAATTAGGCAATTCAGGGGTCCCAACTTTGCTGGCTGAATGCTTGTTATGAGCCATTAAGTAGTGAAGTCTTAAAACTTGTACCAGTAAAAAAAGGTCAGCAAACAGCAATGACAGTCTCATTATTTCTATACTGGCATGCTCCCTTTAACTTTTAGGTCAACTATTCGTTTGTAGAATATATAGCAAAGGAATTAAATATAAGCAGAAAAACATATGCTACATATCAGTTGTGTTTTTCTTGGAGTGAATTTGAAAGTCTACAAATCTGCTTTAAAGCTATGCATCCATAAGCATTAATGTGAATACAAGTTGAGAGTTTCTTTTCAAAGAATAGACAAAAGACTGGTAAGAATAATGATTTTTGCATTTTTTTTTCTACATTTTGCATTTTTGTGTAATCTCACTCAAAGGGTATATTACTTATATATTTCCTTACATCAGTAGGAAAGTTGGTGCTTCTTGTATACAGTATGATCTCATATGGGCCATACAGCCCCATCTGACTTGTTCTAATAGAAGAAACAAGTGAAATCACTGCAACCGACATATAACATATTTTGCATGCAACCCAAGTGTTTCACTGTAAAATTGGGGGTGTATAGGCATAAATATATTCCATGAGAGTAATTAGAATTTAAGTATTTAGTTAACTTAAAAATAGGTTGATGAGGCATAGCATTGTCTAAGGAATCTCCTAATGTTTTCAACATAATATTGATAGAAATATTTAAATAAAAGGCTCATTTGGTATTTTTGCACTGGTGTGGGCAAGGGACAATACCCAAACCGTTGTCTTTGTCAGTAATTATATCCCATAATTGGAATTCTGAGGATAGTACATGTTTTGTATATTAATATATAAGCTCTGACTGGCAAGACTTGATACTGTTGTGCTTCGTATCCTGCAATTTACCAAGAAAATGTCTGTCTATTTCCACTTTAGTGTGGTCACCCCAGAACTGTCTTCAAACACTTTTTATCAGGCATTATGTTGTAAATATTTGTTCTCTCAAAAAATGAGTCCGGGGTTTAACTCATTATTATAGTAAAGCATAACTTACCTCCAAAATTGGAGTTTGATCTTTTCAAACCCTCTTTCCCTCCACAATTACAAATGTTATTTTTTTTATTATTTTTGTTCTGGCCCCGGCCATTTGTTCCTGGTCCTGCAGCCTCCTGGGATACTCTCTTAATATCTCCCAGGAGGCTTCAGGACCAGGGACACAGAGGGTATAGATGGTGGGCCCATTGCATATTCCAGAGCTGGCTACCAGAACCTAGAAAAGGCAGCTAGCTAAGGAGGTCCAAGATGGCTGTGTGGAACCTGAGCTATGTCATCCAAACAGCAGATCACAGTAGGACACTGTTGGATTCACTGTGCAGGTGAATATGTGTTGTGTAGATAAGAGGGAAGGGAAAAAACATGCGGGAAGTTTAGTACTGCTTTATGGAGTATAAAATGTATAACTTTATTGCCAGTTAAGTATTTTGTAAGTTGACCATTGTTTGGTTTGCCATGACAAGATTCTTTGTTTTAACTCAGGTTTGTCTATAGATGTTGATGCACAATCTCAGAAAGTGGAATAGTTACAAGGAGAATTGCTTAAGAAAGTGAAGTGTGCAGACTATAATTCTTAAATATAATTGATTGTACTCCAAGACAGAAAGAGCATGTGAGGGAGCAAAAGGGGGTTAATTTGTATCATAGTTCATCAATACCTGCACCTTTCTACTGTAAGAAAATTGGTGATTTAAAAAAGTGTAAAACTTGTAAATGAAGTGAAAATTATGTTTTTACTGACTATATAGTATGGCTTCTATAAATATCTGATAGAACTGTTTCTTCGGCACAATTGAAAACAGTAGCAGAAACATGAAGTTCTTGCAGTGGAACAAGACTTCCCCCAACTCCTTCCCTTTTTAATGATAATCTTTTATTCGTTCTACAAATGTTTGAAAAACAGACATACATGTTGGCCTTTTCTACTCATTTTTCAATTAATTATCATCTATGCGTGGCCACTATCTAGTGAATCAAACAGTATCTCAGCATTCAATGGTATTCGGAAGCTGCGTGCAATGAGTGTAGAGTTACAAAGAACACCCTAACCTAACATAAATGAAAAAAGCGCTGTAATTTTTCATTTATGTGGCCACTATCTAGGTTACCTAATGGAAGCGCTAAAGTATGCCTCTGAAGATTTTAATTTTTCCTTTGAACAAGACATAAAAATATAAAAATACTTTGAAGTGCCATAGCTAAGCATCATAAGGTATGCTTTGATTAATTTAGGAAATTTTAAAAAACACAGCAGTTGGATACCAGATAAGTATATATGTTCAACACAGAATATATTGTATAATTTATATACAACAGTTCCCTTTGCCACCACAAAAGGCCTGACCCGTCAAGGCATGGACACAACTAGAAGTCTGAAGATATGCTATGTTTTCTGGCACCAAGCTGTCAGTAGCAGATCCTTTAGGTCCTGTAAGTTGTAAAGTGGGTCCTCCATGGATCGGACTTGTTTTTCCAGCACTTTCCACATAAGCTCTTTTGGATTGAGACCTGGACATTTCAACACCTCAAATTCGTAGTTGCGTTCCTCAAACCATTCTAGAAAAATTTTTGCCTTGTGGCAGGGTACATCATCCTGATAAAAGAGGGCACTGCCATCAGGGAATAACATTGTCATGAAGGGATGTGCTTGGTCAATGGTCAGCAACAATGTTTAGGAAGGAGGTATGTGTCAAAGTAACATCCACATAAATGGCAGGACCCAAGGTTTCCCAGAAGTACATTGCCTAAACATCACACTGCCGCTTCTGGCTGGCCTTCCCTTACTGTATCCTGGTGCCATCTCTTTTCCAGGTAAGCAATGCCCATTCACCCAGCCATCCACATGATGGAAATGAAAACATGATTCATCAGACTAGGCTACTTTCTTCCATTGCTTCGTGGTCGAGTTCTGATGTTCATGTGTCCATTGTAGGCACTTTTGGCTGTGGGCATAGGTCAGCATGGGCACCCGACTGGTCTGCACAAAAAACTGTGATGCCCATTTTTTCTGATTTCAACACAACAACTTAAGGAAAACATGTTTACATGCTGCCCAATATATCCCATCAATTTTCAGATGCCATTGTAATGAGATAATCATTGTTGTTCACTTAACCTGTCAGTGGTCGTAAAGGTATGGTCTCTGTGTGTATATGTATGTATGTATATATATATATATATATATATATATACAGTATATATATATATATATATATATATATATATATATACATTCAGTTGGGGTTTTTTTGGTGGTATAACAAACATTCTCTGGAGTAGGGTGGGTGACTGAAAGCAGAGGAATATAAGAGAGCCCATACTGTCGATTATGTCAAATGGACTAATGTAGGTCCCATAACAATCACTTTTATGTCATGTAGCTATACAGTTACATGCAAAGAGAGCAGCTAAATGTATATATTTTTACCGAAATGTGCTAATTATTTAAAACCCTTATATTCTTCCTGCTGCACCATTTTTCTGACTGGTAAGGTTTGTCTGATCAAAACAATAGACTTTCTGTAGATACTAATGATGCCAAACATCCACAATATAACTGGTAGCCAGAGACTATGTCATCTGACATGGTGAAGTTCAGAGCAGCATTTATTTTCATGCTTAGAGAGAATGTTTCTTGTAATTCAAAAATAGAAAGTTGTTTGGTAATGCTGATATGTGCACTTGATTGATTTAAGTGATGTGTAATTGCCAATAATAAGCATCAAGTAAGAGTTGGCTTTTTTTGCTAGGTACTGACAGATTTATATTTTGTTATTCATGGTGTTAAGTGAAGCATATTGCATAATATACCCCCTAAATGTGGACAAACAACGAAGAAACCTATCTTTGTGTTGGGATGCTGTCAAAGATTTAGGAGTCTTTTAAAGGAGTTTAAAAATGCTTTTTTTTCCTGGCTGTCTCTGGTTCCAGTATGTTCTGAGTCACTGACCAAGAACAAGCCTACAGCCACGAAATGGCCGGGTAAACAGCTCTAAAAAAAAAAAAAAAAAAAAAAAAATGAAGGTACATGATTATTTTGCCAAACATAATTCTATTCTGACAATTTTTTATTTCTCTAATGCCCAGCCCGATGCTTTACAGCAATATACTACATAGGTCTGTAAAAGACTCAAACCTGTAAAAGAAAGCAAACACAGTCCTGCATTTATTATTATAAGCTTAGTCTGCACAAATTTATGTTATTTTAAGAATAGTAGTAGCACTTTTTATACTAAAATTTTAACGCAGATGCTCCATATGCAGGAAAAGGTAAGTACGCAGCAAAAAAGGTATAAATTGCCATTGAGGCTTACTTAATGGAGCATCATAGTCCTTGGGGTTCATTGTTATTTAGGTTAAGTGTTAGGGAGGTAGGTAAATAGTACAAATGCACAAATTCTGATCCTGTACACACATATAGGTTCACAGCAATAACTTAGCGCAAACTTTTACATCAGATTGAGATTTGTGATACTAGTCAGCCTAAATAATTTAAGGGAAACACTGTTTAGTTTAACCCTAACGTCATCTGTAACAGTCTGATGTCATACTTAAACCATTGTCCTGCCTTTCCTAATATTTTTGGGTGTGATTTGTCACTATGTACTGTCGTGTCTGGGCATCATCCTGTTACATAAGTACATACAGTACATTAATTATTACAGTCACATAAAGAGAAGTTGGAATGAAGCCTACAGTCAAATGCTATGGATTTCATAGCATATTGGATAGCAAAATGTTTATAGGCCAGCTGTAATTGTCTTTAAAATATTTATAGCGCTGACATATGACTTAACAATCAAATTACAGTGCTAGAGTTCTTTCCAAGATTAGTCCAGTTTAATATTGGACAGATGTACATTATTCCGCCAAAAATACTTAATGATTCAAAGCAGATCATATACAGAACGTATAATGAGAACAGGCTGAGTGTGAGCAAAATGAAGGATCATTTTTCAAAAAGACATAAACTAAAACCAATGAGAACTTTTAAAGCAATCACAATATATTGGAAAGGTAGGATTCAAACCCATCTTTATTACCCAAATCCATCCATAATAAAGAGTACTGGTCACAACACACTTTGAGATGACTTGATCAACATATTCTATGTCAATGCAGTGAATCTGGATATTTGGCTTGGGTAACCAACATGAAGCATGACTAGTGCAATCATTTCTATGCAATACCACTATCTGTCACAATGGGATTTTTTTTCTGGATTCCTTCTTTTTAAATATTTTAAAAGGTGGCATTGCAAAATAAAAAAAAATAAAAAAGAACAGCAAAAAAAAAAAAAAAAAGCAAATGACCTATCCATCAAAATTTCCGGCAAGAGGTAGTTGTGGTCTTGTATATTATTGGTGTTGCAAGCATGAGAAGTTCCAAGTACTTTGTTCTTTGTGCGACAGCTTTGAGGGTCAGAATGCTCACCCACTCTTCTATTGGTTCATGGGCTTCAAAGATACCCTAAGAGCCTGAAAACATGCTTTGTGTGTGTGCAGTCACCTTTCGAGATAACCCGCTCCCTAACTGACACCCACACCACCTTACTGCATGTGTTTTGTTTTCTTCTCAGGTTCCAAGAAGAAAAAAAGATCACACAAACGTGTAAAGTGTATTGAGAGCGACTGAGAGTCAGAGCGTCAGTCTTGTCTGTCCGTCTTTATATGCCATTTTTCTCGTCATATTCCATACCTTGTAGACTGTCCACAATATCTTGTGCTATGTCATATCATTAACATTACTAACCCATAATAACAAATTATTCATGATCAGCATGTTCTGTCTTTTCTCTATGTTGATGTAAGCAATAAATAATAAATACGCAGTGTTTTTCCACAAGTAACAGTGCAAGTTTTCTTGGAAGACACCAATTATCAGATGTGAATAGTTGCAACATCAAATGTCCCAATAAAGGCCACAAACAGATTAAATAAATATTTTGTGAATATTTGCAACATCAACTGCCACAATAAAGGCCACAAACAGATTAAATAAATATGATGTAATATTTAGAATATTATAGTAATAGAAGAATGGGTTAAACAACCAAAATAATTAAGCAGGTGGTACACAGTGAACAATCAGACTTTCAGAGCACATAGTAGTTTATATTTTACCTATGTCTTAGATACACCATACAAACTATCCTGGATCTCAGTCAACAGATGGTACAATAAAAAAAAAATGTAACTAAAAATGGGTATGCACAATAGTTACCATAACTACTTCAATAGTATTTCAATAGTATTCATTATATATATATATATATATATATATATATATATATATATATATATATATATATATATATATATATATATACATATAATCTACAATCATGTTAACAATTTGTCCCCTAGCAGCTAGAAAGCACTGCACTTGACATATCATCTTCAACATTTTTGTGCCCTAATGAGGGTAACCACTTTTCCTATCCATGAATATCCAAATATTCAGATACTCAGTTTCATTCTCTGACAATTGCACATCCTTAAACAATTACAATTGCAAATCTGACTTATCTCTGTAGTTACTAAATTTCTGAATTTTTTATGTCGCTTTAAAAAAACCAAACTAGCAAGTGGACAAGAATCAAATAATTCTGTTTAAGTTACATGTTGACAACTTATAGTGATCTCCAAATCAAGAAGAATAAAGACACATCCCAATGAAGAGAGTACATACACACAAAACTGCAAATTATGGGACTTGTAAAAAAAAAGTATATTATTCATATAAAATTCACACTGTAAATAAAGAGTGATTTTTATATAAGTATTGTATATGGTCTTAAAATATATATATATATGGCACCTTAAAACTTCCTAGACTTGTAGTTTTGTATGTAATCAGTTTAAGGCAGTTGCAATAGCGGTGCATTGTGAACCACATCTGATTTATTTCAAACATTTTTATATGTAACAAACATTTTTTCATTTGTCTCAATGTCATCAGCTGGCACACTGTGGGGTTGATTCACTAAAACTGGACAGTGCAAAATCTTGCATAGTTCTGCATAGAAACCAAACAGCTTCCATATTTTGTTTTATTTTTTTGTCAGAGCTTAACTGAACAATGTGACATTAAAAGCTGATTGGCTACCATGCACAGCTTCACCAGGTTTTGCACTCTCTGGTGTGTTCGGCAACCCCTGTGTATTCGGCATTTTTAAATACTGCAAACCCCCTTTGGCCCCTTTCACACATATGATCCGTTCAGTTCATCAGTTCATTCATGTTAAAATGTATCAGTTTTCCATCCGTTTTTCTTCCATTTTTCATCTGTTTCTCATCCAATTTTCATCTGTTTTTTTTACATCCACTACCAATGCAAAAACGGATGTAAAACGGACCGTTTGTCCGTTTACATCTGTTTTTTGTCTGATCCGTTTTTTTGACGGATGAAAAATAGGGCATTCATCCGTTCCAAAAAAAGGACATTGACAGAAGCGGATGAAAACGGATTTTAACGGATGATCTTCCGTTGTCATAAGTTTTTACATAGAGATGCATTGATGTCCGTTTTTCATCCGTCAATGGATGGATGAAAAACAGACAAACGGACCGTATGTGTGAAAGGGCCCTTAGGCTCCATTCACACCTGAGCGTATCGTTTTCAGGTGGGGTTTTTTTGGGCGTTTTTCAGGCGTTTTTTGCAGGTGTTTGGAGGAAGACATTGACATCTAATTATATGCAAGGAAAAAAAAAACAGCATTTTTACTTGCACATAATTGGATGATGGAAGTCAGTAGAGCTTCATATCATTCACCAATATCTGGGGAAAAATACTTGCAAAGTGAACAGTCTATTTGTCGTTAATAAACTGACCCCTGTGTCTTAACACATTCTACACTTAAGCCACAATACTTTACTGATTGCTGAGGCTATTAGGGTCTCCCAAAAGAACTACATTGGTCATTAATTGCTAAGGACATTTTTTAAACATTTTTGGCAGATTCAACAATGGGTTCCTGGACATATGTTCAGTTTGTTCTCATGTTAATGAATTTTTCTCAATTTTATAGAAATTACACTTTTTCCACAGCACTGAATATTGAACCAGTCCCTGCTACAGTTTACTACAGTTATACCAACACACATACTAGAGCACCCATCAAATGAAACCCCAACACTGCCAAAGTGCATTAAGCCGGAGTGTGTGTGCAGGCAATCACATGTAAACATAGAACTGTGTAAAAAGTGATAAAATAAAGTAATAAAATACAAACATTATTGTGTTTATGGGGGAGCGTATATAATTTACTGTAACCTTCATTTGCTTTGCTTTGCTGGCAAAAAGGAGCATTTCCCATACAGGATTCTTCCTTAACATTGCACACAACACATTCAGCTCCAACATATTATTCCTGAAGCCAGTAATTAGTATGTACATGCAGTTTGGTATTTATTGAGGCATAGCCCCTCTGCTCATTCTCAAGGCACGTATTGTTCTGTGAAGAATGCAGTCACACATCTTAACCTACTTGCTGCATCTCTTAAACCTTTTTGCCACATTATTATTCACATCCAAGGAACACAGGGCCATTCACATAAGAATGTCAGACGGTAGCAGCTGTGTGTTTACCTCCTCATGCAGGTGCTTTGCTTGGCAGCTCCTAGAAAACCACATGTATAGTTCGAACCTGCAGAGAGATGCCTAAGACAAAGGGCCTGCGTATCCCTGTAATTAATTACTACTGGGACCTTGCCTTCAAATATGTGTCATAGGAACTGATTGCTCTGGAAAATCATTGTGTCACAAAACGCAATTCACCTCCTATTAGAAGCTGCTTCACAGAAAATCAATTTTGCAGAAATAATAGAATTTTCCTAACAATTAGGGTTCATAAAAGAACTTTCTAGGTTCCTCTGTCATTTTGGAATAATCACGTTAAGAAGTTGGAAAGAAAGGTAGAAAACACGTATCCATGAATTTACAATTTAGTGTTCTAATGATCTAATTGTAAACATAGCCAAATGACTCTCCTGGACCATGACCTGATCATCATTCTCCTAATATTACACTTAAAGGACCAATAAATATCGTCATTCATATCATTCATACACTATTTGCTAACTAAACACTATGAATAGAAAAAGTGGCATATAAAAATTGGCTGGCATTGGCTCCTGGGAGTTTGTTGGGTGGTATAATTGGACAAGACAGGACTTCGTCAAAAACTAGATATGGGACAGATGAAGGTGTTTGCTTGCAAAGGTCCAGACAGAGACCAGTTTACAAGATGTTTAATACCAAATGAATAACAATGTTCCAGAATACCACCCAGCGGTAATAAAAGCGGCTGTATATAAAACAATATATACATATATAACTGCATATTTCACAATGAAATTATATTCAATGCACATCAAACAACTTGGCTGTTCACATGAACTGCTTAAAACATACCTTTGTGTAAATTTGTATAAAAAAGAGGGGAGTGGTTGTACAAGAAAAATATGTTTACATGGGCTGCCTACATCCCTAATTCTAATAATAATTACTTACCTAATAATTACTTTGTATACATTTGATCCAAAAATATCACAACAATTGGTAGCTTATGATGTTTCAATAAATGCAGCTGAGTTCCAAAACTAAAAAATGTATAGAGGTATCTATAGGACAATACAGGAATCCACAATGGAATAAAGGAGAGAATTGGGACTATACGATACTCAGAAATTGATAGAAAAAACTTAAGAGGGATATAGACCAAAAAAGAATAGTAATAGAAATGGAAAAAAATAAAATTAAAGCTTATTCAGACATTCGTTAAAACACCTCGAATGAGGAAACACAGATTAATAACCAATTAAAACATCAGATCACCTAAAGTACAAACATAGCAATGCATAGTATGAAGTTTCAAATTTAAATAGAAAAAATGATTTATAAAAGCCCCAATTTGAGGCACATTGATGCTAAATCAGAACCAGGTTGAAATAAAATAATCTGGTAAAAGAAGAATTTCCACTTACGTAATTACGTGAGCTCTTCAAAAAAAAACCTGTGCATTAACTGGACAATGCATCTTTGCTACCCCTTTGAAAAACATGTGCACTGCAACTCCCATTAATCTGGTCATTTTCTATATAAAATCCCCCTGAAGGCAAGTGTCTGCGTCTGCTAACAAATATTCACTCCATAGAAGTAATCAAAGAAAATGTATTCAGCAGAAAACTGGAGAATAATTTTTATAGCTTTTCCTATATAACACATGTTATACTAACGCTGTTACTACCTTGTACCTGTATTTTATTTAATAATACTAACCCTTTTGTGTTGCTCTTTGGCACACAACGATATTTTATGTGTTTTCTGTTTGTGAAAAATAATCTAACATTAAAAGATTTTTTTTGTAGAACAGATACTTGCACACCTTTTTGTACATGTCACATGACCAAGTTATTGGCTGTGAATATTGGTGTTCCTTGGGTCTCAAGTTTAACAAGTTACCTCTCTCAAAGCTGTATCACCCTAAGCCATTCTTTTGAGTTTGGTGTCTGGGAGTTTCTAGTGCATCCATTCTTATTGAAAACACTCTAAATTAAAAAAAATAAAAAATGAACTTAATGGATGCATTCGTAGTCAATCCTTAAGAAAGTAAACAGCCACAAACTAAACTAACTATTAAAAAAAATGTTATTTTTCGTTGCATCCATATAATGCTGACTATAGATTGGTTATGAATGGTGTCCATCAATGATTTTTGCACTTCATTCATATTTAGACTTTTCATATTTCTTAATAGAGTCTTGTTATCATGGGCAGTTCTTTGGTGTACCGCTTATTTTATTTGTTGTCTACTACAACTTGCATTGTATATTTTCTAGAAAGCAGTCTTGGTAAGCAGTGTTGTTTTATTGTGAATTTAAGGGCCAGTAGAGAAACAAACCTGATTGCATGGCTAAACCCCTTTATTCTAAAATTCTTGCATAGTGAGTGCCTAGACAAGAGCTGTACTCTTTCTTAAAGCATGTGTTCTCTATTCCTTTGTGATTAGGGAACATTCATTTCCTTCTTTCTCTCTGCCCAATTGCTTTCATCTGGAGCAGCAGAAGGAAATTGAGTGGTAAAATGACCATATAAATTAATAGTTTTGTTTTAAATAAATACCCAATAACTTTAGGCGATCTGTATGTTAAAAAAAATAATGTTTTTAGGGACACCTTATAACTTTTTTTATAAAGAAGATCAGATTATCAAAAGTGCACTGCGTTATATCATGTTTATGCTGCTGTATTGATTAACAACAGCACTTTTTAATCATCTCCTAGTTCATGGTTTAAATTTGATTCTCGTGCAAGATATTACGGTTATATAAAATCTTTCTCAGCTTGCTTTGATTGTCAGTGTATTATGTCTCTGCTGTGAAAATTGTGTTGCATTCTAGCCTAGAGGTAATTACTTTTATTTAGAGCACACCAAAGACCAATTTTACGGAGATAGTAAAATCATGTACATAACTCAGTATGTTTTCATGGCAACACGCTTAGTCCAAAAGGTTTATTAAAAGGCTACGGAAATGACTAGTATAAAGACAACTCTACTACATATTCTCATCATAGATGATAATTTAAAGGAGATCCCTACTAAGTGGGTCAAACCTGGAGAAGTATGGTAGGAGTTGGGTCTACTTTCTGATTGTTGCCGTAGCTGCCTATAGCCAGCATACATAGTAACCCTGCTCTTTTGCATTTTTACTCTTGTTCCTTAGGCATCATTTCATGATTGTTAATGATGCAGTTCCCTCTCTTCAGCAATGGAATGAAGTCTGTGGTTTGGGCAGATGCCTTCTCCCTATTACCACTGGGTGCCAACAATAAATACTGGAAGCCGTCTGTAAGTTATTGACCAAGCTGTGGATGCTTTCCAAATTTAAATGTTGCTAATGGGCCAAATTCCCTTATTGACTGTATCGCACAATTTGTTCCTTCTAATTTTCGAATAGAAATATTTATTGGAAGCCAATTTTTGTAACACCTATTCAGCCTTATTGGTTGTTTGAACTGCAGATTCACAAGTTATTTGGGTGGAATGCAGCATATACTGTTTATCTTTCTTGTTGGTTGCATTCAGAAATTGAACACTAGGGACATGATTTAATTAGAAATTGAGTGTGAACTTAGGTGGAGTGCAGCCAGTGCTCATTATTCAATATCTCCCATACCCTCTAATGGGCATTGGCTATAAAGTGTCCTTGGAGAGCAGTGTTGAAATACTGAGAAAAATACACTTCCTATGGACAGGATTGTTAAACAAATCAACCAAAAAATAAAATAAAAAGACAAAAAAAAGCCCTAATAATAAGAAAAAAGGGCAGCAAAGGAGTTGATCACTTAAAGAGATATCAGACAGAATCATATTTTCCTAACTGGCCCTAATGTCTTCCTATGTAGTTTTTCAGATTTCTTATGCTTTCTTTGCAACAGCTTCTAAATCACTGACACTATGGTTGATTTGTGCCCCCCACCCCCTTTCCACACACAAACACATTTTATTGTGAGGGGGCTGGGTTAACCAAAACCCCCCTTTTTCCCCATCTAAGCCCAATGGCCATAGTTTAAGAGCCATAAAGTGCATTATGGTTTAGGTCAATTCTCCTAGGTAAATCTGCACATAATATACAGGAATCAGGGTTGCAAAGCTCGAACACCATTTTTTTACAGATAAAACATGGACAATTTACTACAGAAAAATATTTTTTACTGACAACCTCAAAAATGATAGAACTCCTATTAAAAACTAAGACAACCGATATTTAACCACTTAAGGACCGTAAGGTTTTACCCCCTTAATGACCAGGCCATTTTTTCGATACGGCACTGCGTTACTTTAATTGATAATTGTCATGCGACACTGTACCCAAAAAACATTTATGTCCTTTTTTTCCCACATATCGAGCTTCCTTTTGGTGGTATTTGATCACCTCTGTGGTTTTTATTTTTTGTGCTATAAACAAAAAAAGAGCGACAATTCTGAAGAAAAATATTTTTTACTTTCTACTATAAAACATTCCCAATAAAAAAAATTAAAAATCGCATCTACAAACTAGGGGATAGATTTATGTATTTATTTATTTATTTTTTACTAGTAATGGCGGCGATCAGTGATTATTAGCGGGACTCCGACATTGCGGTGGACAAATCGGACAACTAACTGACACTTTTGAGGGGGCCAGTGACATTACTATAGTATCAGTGCTAAAAATATGCACTATTACTGTACTAATGACACTGGCAAGGAAGAGGTTAACACCAGGAGCGATCAAAGGGTTAGGTGTGGTCCTAGGGAGTGCTTTCTAATTGTAAGGGGGTTGTACTCACTGGATGAACACAGAGACCTGTGTTCCTAAATAGGAGGAACACAGGATCCCTATGTGTACATCTCTGACAGAACAGCAGTCTGCCGTGTTTACATAGGCAGACCACCGTTCTGCCTCCATGGAGAGCGATCGCGGGTGGCCAGCGGATGCACGCCCCCACTATCTGTTACATGAAGTGACATACAGGTATGTTGTTTCACGTAATAGAGCCGACCTGCCACAGTAAAACTACGGCGGGCGGTTGGCAAGTGGTTAAACAATATAAACACAATATGCAAATACTGACATCATCTAAAACAAGTAATTTGGCTAGTTTTACACTTAAAAAGTCAACACAGTATGACAAAGTATCAGCCCCTAATATTTACAGACAGCAGTGATTTTTACAAACTGTCTGTAAATTTACTGACGGATGGCACCCCTGACAGGGGTGCAAATCTTGACCCTGCAGGATTTGCCTTGAACCCATGGTAACAGTGAACCCAAACCTCATTCCTAGTGAACATACTTCTTTTGAACTAAAGAAGGTTTACAGTCTAAAATCTATCAATGCTAGCTGTCTGTAACTCAAATTATTACACTGTTGGATCATAAAGTGTTCTGTCCAATGTGTAAATTCATGTGGAAATAAACTGTAATAGTCTCTGAACAAGCTTGCTTATGCCTGTAATTATATACAGCTCAAAGGCATATTTCTTCGTTTTGAAAATATAAATTGTTTTGGTCAGGTTTACAGAGATCTGCTGGTTTTTTAGCACATACGGTTTTCTTTATGTAAGCTTTGTGTAGACTGCTTTGCCCTATTAAACATCACATCAAGAATATTGTGTCACGAACAGAACGAAACTCTACTAAAAAAGGCAGAATTATTATTTTGTTTTATATTATTTAGAACTTTAATAGAATGGTTACTCAGCCAAATGATCAGACAGAGAGAAATTGTAATTTACACTTTACAAGACAGGTGCCAAATTAGAAGCAGTAATGCAAAACAGGTTCAGGATGGCCAAAACATGCACACACTAGAGAATAATAAAAGCTACACAAACGTGGACTCAACCAGGCATTGTTTTTGTGAATCAACCAGAGTAACATATTTAGTCTCCATGAGACTCTCTAACAACAAAGAATGAAAATGACAATCACTATTTCAGTAAAACAGTTGCAATTATCTTCATTGACAGCATCCCTCACAGTAACGTGTGGTAGTCATCGGGAAGAGAAACCCCACAGTAGCTGCATCTTTTGGAGAAGATGTGTCATATTAGGCTCTGGACCAACTGCCCACTGGTCAGCTGGATCTTTTGGAGAAGCTGTGTGCTATTAGGCTGTGAGCCAGCTACACCATTTCTGACAGTGGAGGGCATCCCACATGGCTGCAGATCACTTGTTCTGCTACCTCTGCCTTCAGGAAGGGAAGCTGGGAAAAGTATCTTCCCTGGACATGTCTAGGAACCCAGGGGGTTAGGGGATAAAGAGTTAAATGGACCTGCGTCCGCATCTGAGCATGGTGAGTGAATAGGCACTCTGTTACACTTTAATCCGCTTGATCTTGCTGCCCTGGACAAGTTTGGAGACTCTTAGTACCATCTGCTGGGGCAGGAGGCAATGCATCTCTTTCTGCAGGTGTGTCAGTAGTGGACCTCACCTGGGTGACTATTGGACTGCGTAAAATTGTTAGGATCCATGGCTTCTTCTCGATTCAATGGTTGAAAAGCAGAAGACAGAAGCCCTAAACCTCTGGTGTCTGAGACATTTGTAGCTCATAAACTTGGACAGTTTCTTCAAAACCCCTACGAAGGGCCTCTCTGGGGGTCTCAGTTGATTTGAAGAGTTTACGGTACAGGCATCTCGGTTTTCCTTTGGTTTCTTCTCTCTGGATATTGAGGAATGGCACTGCTAGAAAGGGCTGTTGTGGAAAAACTCCAGGGATTTCTTGCCATGGTGTTTACAAATTTCCTTGCACAAATAACTGGTTATTCTTTTGTAGGCACTGTGGCTCAAAGGTCCACATGAGTGCAGCCAAATGTAACATGATAAGGAGAACAGCCTAGCAAGGAATGTACTGTATGGTTTTATTTCCAGACCACTTTTGCTAATTAAGGGGTCCATTTCCATTGTTTGTCAGGAGGAGCTAAGCATTAGAGCAGTTATATCAGGGTGCAACTGAACTTCTCACATGGCCCATTGCCTTGTGGGTGGTACGGGGTAGCGTGCAAATGAATGCCTAGTGAGTATAACAGGGCCCCGTATCGGAATGTATCTTCTGCATACAGCCCTGAAGGAAGGCACAACTGTTTCTACACCATCTGGGCAACAATCACAGCTGTCTGGTTGCAGGTCTGTACTGCCTCCACCAACTTGGTGAACTGGTTCATTATAACTAAAACACAATGGTATCGGTATTCTGACATATCGAGTGTTTGAAAGTAGAAGGTGAGCACATCTAGAGGGACAAACATGTGCCAAGTCAGAGACGGAATTCGGGCATCTGAACCCTTTGACATTGAACAGACCACTCATAGAGAGTTTTGAGCATTTGATAGTACAACCTGCAAGGTCATTGAAGAGTCATAGGGAAACATTCTGCAGTACTGTATGCCATCACTGAGTAAGAGATGGGACCACAAACTCAGCAGTTTGTTGTTTTCTGGTAGTACCTTTGATCTTACTCTAGGAGTCTAGGACTTAGCCATGGAATCCTCTTTCTGTGTCTCTGTCCAGTAACAATCCCAGTACATCAATGAGGTTTACCAATAGGCCCTGCTCTAGTCAAGCCATTGTTTGCTCCTTGCAGCAAAACATGACAGAACATCACTGTGTATGGTGGAGGCAGTCTCTCTGGAGATGGCCCAACTCGACAGCCCCAGCATGGAGGTGGTGACCTTGGTGGGGTGTGTGGTGTTCTCCATCTCCAAGAGAGTCATCTACTCCTTGCCTGTTCTAGTAGCATACCTGCCTGTGCTTCAGTGCAGTTAATTCTGTCTCGATCTGTCAAATTAACATATGGCCTCCTTCTATGGAGGGACTTATTTGGTTGCAAGTATCAGTTTCCATATGAAGGCCATAGGTGCATTTGAGCCTGTACATCTCTGCTTTTGGCACACTGTGGCTCCTTTGTCTTTTACATATGCTGCTATGTCTTTGTGTTTCTGTGCATATTCCAGAATGGATTATCTTAATGTCTGCCGATGACATGGGCCCTCAAGCTCCCCTAATGTTACTGCTTGGCTGCACAGTGCTTCTAAGTGGTTAACAATCTTGTCAAGGGAACCCTGGTCTTCCGCTGGTATGTGCAGGATTAGCCTTCTTGCTTCCCCCTCTAAGGCATTAATGGGAAGTTTTCTCTGCTGACTGGGCAGAATCTCATATGATTGGATTGCCAAACCCATGAAATCTCTTAATCCAATCACCCTGACCTTGCTCTAGGTCAGGAGTGTCCAACCTTTTAACCTTCCTGGGCCACACTGAAAGAAGAAGAATTGTCTTGGGCCACGCATAAAATAAACTAACAATAAGGTTAGCTGATGAGCAGAAAAAGTCAGGTAGATCACACGTTAATGATCACTGATATAGATAATATACTTATTTTAGAAAAAAAACTTCAATTTTTTGTAATATTTTTTAATATAAAAGTAAAAGATGACAACATAAAATGAATGTGATATTTATCACTGTTTTTGATAAACTAAAGCATCAATATCCGGTTTGATGGATGGAGTAACAATTCTCAATGAATTCTCAAGGTGCTCATCAAATATTTTGGGTCTAATTTTGCCCAAGTGCTTCATCATTGAAAATACTCCTTGAAAATATTCATTCACAAATATAGGTGCTGTCCAAAACTGATGAAGTGAAGAGTCTGAGATTTTTCTTTGGGAAGATAAAACTTACAAAAGTCCAGCAAAGAGAAACTGTCAAAATTTTCCTTGGCTGTATGTGTTCACCAAGGGTGAATGCGTTTTTACAAAACATTTCCCTAAAAAATAAAAATTTTTATGTTAGTTTACGATTTTGTGTTGGGCCACATTCATAGCCGCCTTGGGCAATTGTTGAAGTAGAAATTCTGCCAGGAATAAAGTGGTTATTTCATCAGGGATAGTAGGTTGCTATGCTTTAGAAAAGTACTACTGGGTGCCACTGTCGTGCCACTTCCATTACAATTGTTTGATATGTCTGATTCTATTTATATATGGCAAGTTTAACAGAACAAGTAATCAGCTGAATGATCACACAGAGTGTAACTAGAGTTGGTGCTCAAAATTTTTTTTTTGGGGGGGGGGGGGCGCAAACAGAAAAATGTAATAGGCATTGCTTTGCGGCAAAAAAAATGCTGTTAAAAATTTGCGGCAAAAAACGCTGTTAAAAATTGCGTGACTTTGAGGTCGCAAAAGTGTGAAAGGGGCCTTCAGTAATTAAGGTATAGTGTGCCCCCTTTCAATGCATAGAGACCAGCATGCCCCCTTTAAATGCAGAGAGACCAGCATGCCCCCTTTCAATGCAGAGAGACCAGCGTGCCCCCTTTCAATGCACAGTGACCCCCCTTTCAATGCACAGTGACCAGCGTGCCCCCTTTCAATGCACAGTGACCAGTGTGCCCCCTTCAAAACAGTGACCAGCGTGCCCCCTTCAAAACAGTGACCAGCGTGCCCCCTTCAAAGCAGTGACCAGCGTACATGCCCTTTTCAATGTAGTGACCAGTGTACATGCCCCCTTTCAATGCAGTGACCAGCATACATGCCCCTTTCAATGTAGTGACCAGCGTACATGCCCCCTTCAATGCAGTGACCAGCGTACATGCCCCCTTTCAATGTAGTGACCAGCGTACATGCCCCCTTTCACCTTTCAATGTAGTGACCAGCGTACATGCCCCCTTTCAATGTAGTGACCAGCTTACATGCCTTCTTTCAATGTAGTGACCAGCGTACATGCCCTCTTTCAATGTAGTGACCAGCGTACATGCCCCCTTTCAATGCAGTGACCAATGTACATGCCCCCTTTCAATGCAGTGACCAGCGTACATGCCCCCTTTCAATGCAGTGACCAGCGTACATGCCCCCTTTCAATGCAGTGACCAGCATACATGCCCCCTTTCAATGCAGTGACCAGTGTACATGCCCTCTTTTAATGTAGAGACCAGCGTACATGCGCTCTTTCAATGTAGTGACCAGCGTACATGCCCCCTTTTAATGCAGTGACCAGCGTACATGCCCCCTTTCAATGCAGTGACCAGCGTACATGCCCCCTTTCAATGCAGGGACCAGCGTACATGCCCCCTTCAATGCAGTGTGCCCCCCCCCCCCACACCAGTGCACTTACCTGGACCAGCTGCGGCGACACCTTCTTCCCAGTGTCCCGGTGGCGGCTTATCTTCAATCCCCCGGCGTTTCCATGAGTCCTCCCGCTCCCGCCTCGGAGCCTCGCCTGCCTTGCGGCCAATCAGGAAGCGCATATCGGACACGCTCCCTGATTGGCCAGGAGGAGGATCCGTGTAACAATAGCGAATTTTCATTCACTATTTTCACACAATGGGTGGGCTAGGGACGCACTGCTCTGCGCCCCGGGTCCACCCTTTGCATCACCCTATTAGAGCCTCTGGCTCTAATCAGGTGATGCCAAAAAAAAAAAAGCCCCATTAAGCTCCATGCACCCGGCGCCCCTGCATGCAGATTAGGGGGCCGGATGCATGGATAGGGGGGTGGCGCCCCTGCACCCCCAACGCACCGGCTGCCACTAGCCCAAGGAAAAAATGCTCTTCCACTGAAACTGAAGTACTCGTGAAGCAATTGGGGAGGGGCTCCACACAGTAGAGGGTTTTTTGGGGAAGTCACATGTTATTAGACTTTAACCTGGCTGCCCTTACATTGATTATGACAATGAAAGGAGAATCTCCCACCTGGCTGCAGAAACTTACCCAGCTACCTCTGCCTCATCAGGTATGACCTTTCTGAGCTGCTGAGGGAGGGATGTCCCTGGGCATCTCCAGGAACCCAGGGAGTTGTAGGAGAAGGAGATAAAAGAGATCAAGATGCTTGCATCTGAGCATAGTGAGTAGAAGAAGATAAAAGAGATCAAGATGCTTGCATCTGAGCATAGTGAGTAAAGGGACACTCTGCTACAGTAGATTTAGTTATCACTTGCCACTGAAATCTATCAGCAAGGCTTTTGAAAAAAATTGGAATGATTCCATATGGGCAGTTTGCCCAGTTCTCCAGCACTGTAAAGGCTATTTAATTAACACACCCGTGTCTGACTTTATCATAGAGTGTCTAAATTATTTTTATGACTTTATAGTCTGGCATGGGTTATGATGGTGAAATCATCAGGTCTATAACTTAAATGATCTGTGAATGAGGCAATAGAGTAGACAAAACAAAACAGATCATTGTTATCTAGACAAGCCTTTCACAAAAGCTATTCTAAGAAAATATATCTTTTGTCACCAATATCTTGTTTTGTATTTTGCCTTTAGGAAGATACTTTCCCACATTTCAGACTCAAATAAGAATTGCTTACCATTTCTGCTTTGAGCCCTTATTTAGATATTTTTTTATGTGTAAATATATGACCCTAAAAAGCCCAAATGATACATTAAACAGAAATAATCATTATTGTAAAACTACAAAGAACCCAAAAATGAGAACCAGTTGGATCATAATTTAAAATGATCACTTTACATTTAAAGAATATCTAGTCTATCCACATACCTGCTCACCTGAACATTGTATAATAAATAGCAAAACTGGCAAAACATACAAAAACATATTACGTGTTTACATATACTGTACTTACTGCCATGTCAATCATTATCTAATTTCCCTTTCATTTGCACACATGGGGCAAGGAAACAAGTTCACTTTGATTTATCTCTCCCCCATCAGCATATTGTTACCTTCCTTTTGCTCCTCCAACACTTCATCTGTCAGGAACATAGTAAAATCACTTTTCCATTGCTAGTCATTGCTAGAGTCATAGCTTACACAGGGCTATGGACTACCAGTGTAATTCATTGGGGTTTATTTAATAAAGGCTAAAAAACTGTGCACTTTGCCGTTCCTTCAGAGCCCTGTGCCGTAAGCGGCGGCTCTAAAGCGCATGTGCGGGAGTGACGTCATCGCTGCTCTGGCCAGTCACACAGCCAGAGTACCAAAACCCAGAAGGAAGAGGGGTGAAGATGGGAGTGCATGCAGCAGTGACAGCTCAGCACTGGAAGGGCTTAATTTTAAGGTACGTTTAACATAATATGCTACTATGCCATGCATACTAGCACATTATAACATTACCTTGTAGGGTACAAAAAAAAAACGCCCAGCAGTTTGCTACTGCTTTATTATGGCTTAATGGAAAATTGGTTTCCTCCAAGAAAAAAAAATGTATGCCATGTAATCGCATAAAATATACAGAAATACCTGGCATATATTTCTCAGTGATCAAATGATACCAAAGTATACATTCTTTTACAGATTTTTTTTTAAGTCATAACCTTGAGGTTCAACATTTCAAACTTACATCCTCAATGTCAAATTATTTTTTATTAAATTTGATAAAACACATTAGGTGCCCCACCATAGTTTAGCCCTTTATCTTCACATGATTGGAATCCAGGCTTATTCAATTCTGTTGTGACCATCAAAGAATGCTTAGCAATTGTTACTTGAGCATGCAATTGTTGCCCAAGCATGCATTTGTAAACAACAAGAGATTCTGTGAAGGCCTTAATTGGAAAATGTAAGCCTTTGACCCAATCTCACACCACTACCTGAAGCTTTGAGAACTGCACATGGCCTTTTAGTTAAGCTGAGCACTGGTTCACTGGCACTATATCCCACAGTGAAATGAGGGTAATCTATTGGGTCATTGAATTTCAGAAAAGTTGAGATTTCTATACTGATGTTCAGGTGCTTTTTGGGTAAGCTAGAATAAAATAATAGCAATCAAACAGTATTGCTTTAAAAGAGGGCTAATCCTCATTTAATTAAGCACAGTCTTACAACAAAAAATAGTAAAAAAATTTTCAGGGACATAAAGGGATTGGTTTTCTAAAACTGCATTTTGCAAAATCTGGGGCAGCTGTACATGGTATCCAATCAGCTTCTAACTTCAGCTTGTTCAATTAAGCTTTGACAAAAAAAATGGAAGCCGAATGGTTACTATGCAGAGCTGCACCAGATTTTGCACTCTCCAATTTTAGTAAGTCAGTTCCAAAGTCTCCATTATTATTCTTTTGGTCAAGCTAGAGCCTCAGTGAAGTCTACTGGTATTATATTTACGTATAGGCAACAGGCAATGCCTACTATCAAACTGTAGGGATAGATTTGTATGTTTGAACTTGTAACACATTTGCCTTAAACACTTGTTACCAGTTGGGAAAAATGGTTAATGCAAACAGGTAGATCATGTGTAGCACAAAATCTTTTTCAGAGACCTGCTAATATACATTTTTGTGCACTATACTTATGAAGATTGTTGCATATTGTGATAAATTGGATTATATAATGAATCAACATTTACTTGTGTTGGACCACTGTAAATATGCATAAGGTAAAACCCTAATAACTTATGCTTTTAATATTTTTAGGTTAAAAAATGTACTATATGTTTTAATTATTGCAGTCACAATTTAGGAAACAAATACAAAATCGGTTGTGTAATTGAATGACAAAATTATATCCTATAATCATTCATAACATGCTTTGGGATGTTTAAAGTAGTTTACAAAAACAAGTCACAGATTCTGGGATGTGGTTGGCTTGATTCTTTTTTTTTTTACAACAAAAGCCGACATTGGGTGAATGAGTTTTGGTGTTGTATGTATTGAATGTGGATACTGTGTTTATTTTATAGGATATACAGTGTATATATATATATATATATATATATATATATATATATATATATATATGTGTATATATATTTGTATAACCACTTGTGCATTTAATATACATTGTCCTTAATGATTTCATGATGCATACAGCATAAAGGGCAGTAGGGCAGTAACCTGCAGAAACCATCAGGAATTATATTGTGTAATTGTAAATATATGTGTTCTAACTACCATAAAAAACGAGAAATAAGACATTTGATTGTTCATTATATCTACTAAATGAGCCCAATATCATATTTTATGTAAATAGACCTGTTGCTAGAAGAGGGTAGGAGGAGCAAGGTATGAAGGGAACAGAATGGACAGGGAAGGAGGGGTAAGGTATGAAGGAAACAGAATGGACAGGGTAGGAGGGGTAAGGTATGAAGGAAACAGAATGGACAGGGTAGGAGGGGTAAGGTATGAAGGAAACAGAATGGACAGGGGCAATCTTGAGCAATATAATGTGCATTAGGTGGTGAAAACATAGTTCTAGACTAAAATGGGGTAAGGTATGATGTTGAAAGAGGAGGTACTAACTCTAGATTTGAAGCATAAAGCCTGCTGGTTCTCTTGAACAGACAAGGAGTCACTGCTCAAGGTGGTGTGATTGCCTGATGACTCACACAGGTGCATGCCCCGGCTCGCCTCCGTGAAAACTTGATAAAAGAAAAGGAATTGGCAGCACTCCAGGTTGAGTCAAAATCCAGGTTTATTGACTGGACATCCAAATATGACAATCGTGACAAGGTAGACGCGTTTCACACACTGACTGTGTGCACACAGTCAGTGTGTGAAACGCGTCTACCTTGTCACGATTGTCATATTTGGATGTCCAGTCAATAAACCTGGATTTTGACTCAACCTGGAGTGCTGCCAATTCCTTTTCTGCTGGTTCTCTTGTTTGCCGAAAAATGAATGCTGACTTTAAAGCAAAATTGCAAAAAAATAAGTAATGAATAAATGCACATTTTCTTTGTAAAAAATACATTAAAACATGCATAAAATACTACAATTTAGTAACAACAAGGCTGTCCTGTAAGCCTTTAGCTGGGACTATCCATCTGCTTCCCAGATGCAGACATTTCGGCTGCAGCAGGAAAGAGATTAGCAACTACCTCCTCCCTTAGAGATGTCAGCACTGGCTGGATGTATCATCTATTACTCCGTCCTTTCTCTCTCTCTCCAGGAGTGTTGCTAGATGCTGGTACTCAGGGCATTTATCCTTGGACTACTATAGATTGCCTCACTTTGTTGCCATGATCCCAAATTTGGTTTAAAGGCAAACCTTCTTCAATCTTTGCTGAATCTTGGTTGTGAGATTCTCTGTATACTATATTGAAAAACTTTTCTCAACGTGCACTGTTAATTACATTGCTATGCTTTTTTTTTTTTTACTCTCTGTGTTGTACTTTGCAATGCATTTCACTTTAACCATTAATAGATACCCATCTGTTTGTTAAGCAGAAAAAAATATATATATTGCATTCACAGTATACTTTTGGAATATCATGCAGTTTATCTACCTTTTGAATTTTTTTTTCTTATTTTATATTTTAGTCTGTATATGGTATACCTAAGTTAGATCAGTTAATTTCTGGAGTTCTAGTAATGTGCACTCCTGTTACCAAGCAACTTAAATTAAATATTCTGATCCAAAGCCTGGTTACCTAAGGGCATTGCTGCCAAATATGGATCATGGTAGCCACTTGGCTGCAGCTTTATAAACAATTAGGAGAAGCCTGTGAACCTATCTTAGCTATTTTGGACAATATGCCACCTCAATAAAGTTTTATAATTAGATTCCAACAAAGCCTTGTTGATAGAAATCTTGGATGAGGTATTTCCTATGTCTTGCCACTCTGGTATTTCTAAAGTTATATTAAGGTCCCTTTCCCAATGTTCCATTTAACAGCATTAACGATCTGAGCCCATTAAATTACTATATAATATGGGGAGAGTTTTTTCTTATTTTAAACTACTAATGATACATGTGTTTTTTTTAATTTGAATTACAGTATTAGTCTTTCAAATCGATAATTTTTTTTGGAAAAAAGCTCATATTCGTCTTACACTCAGATCAGATCCAAACAAGACTTTTTATTAAACAAGCAAAATGTATTTGTTTGAATAAGCTAGGCAACACATGGTGAAGTAGGAACATCTAAGTTGCAAAGTACTTTTGTAATTTTGGGTGTCCTGAGTACTGTGGCTTTTTGACGTGGGACCACTGTAAGCAAAGGACAATAGCATTAGTGGGCCAATTCCATGGGAATATATCAGATAGGAAAGACAAAGAAAGGAGAATAGGGAGAGAAGAGATTAAATGGGGGAAAAGAAACCTCTTCTCTTACTTTTTGGCATGACATGCTGCAAACTCTACTCTCAAACAATATGATTTGTAGTGTGCCAGGTATTTTAAGAGCATTGAAAGCTCTCATCTCTCCCTGTCCTCTATCCAAGCATATCCAATCAATGAAGCACTGAACACCAATAGAAGAATGAAAAAATAATTATTGTGTATATTATGTGTAGCACTACCCTTATAGGAGTGGCTGGATAGGATTGGTCCTTTGTTCTTTGCCTAGACCTTCTTAAGAATCTCAGCCCCTCTGAGTCAACAGGTTAAGTGTAAAACATACAATATCACAGGAAATCACTAAAAGCAGAAGTTAGTACCCGATCGTAGTCTTCTATCAAATAAAACAGACACCAAACCAGGTAGTAAAGGTAAACTTAATATATTGTCACCCAATTCTGTTGGTAACTGGGCAAGCATATAATGGATTAACAATGGTAATAATACAATTTAGCATACAAAGTGATTAACCGTATGGAGTGGGCATAAGATGACATTTGTGGTGCAGATCAGCATTAACAGTAGCAAGGCCCCCTCAAGTGCAGCAGTGAGCAATACAAACATTTAATTTATTGAGTGCTGGAACTATACTGCAAGAGTGCGTTTATCGGGGCAATGTCCTAAACCAACTGGGTATGCACTGTCCAAAAGAAAAGGAGGATAGTAGCAGAGGGGGCAGGGGAACAAAGGGGGCTTGCAAAATAATTATTATGGGATTGTGATGTTCTTCTGCTGGCTATCGTTGGGGCTCTTTAAGAGCATCTTTGAACCTAATGACAGTCCTAGTTAACCTGCATGCAGTATAGATACGGTATAGTCTCAGCACAGGTGCAAAGTAGATGTGGTTCAGATGTGGTAAAAGTTGGGTATAATGCAGTATAGGTATAGTATAGGGGCAGTTTTTGTTTGAAATAAGTGCAGTATAGAGTGCAGTATGGGTGAGGTATGGATTGGGTACACTTGGTTCCTGAGCAATTTCAGTTCTCTGAGCTCCCGTTTGCTACTACTCGTTTATCCTGTGTACTGATCCTGGCTTTGTCTACCGTCTGTGTTTTTATGCTGCCCGTCCTGACCTTGGTTTGTCTTCTGAATTTTCTTGTTGTCTCCTGCTGTTTGTATTCTGCACACATGAGTGGTCTCCGCATCCTCATCTGGGTGTACCTGGTGGCTGCAACCTGGTTCCAGCTTGCTGCCAGACCATCCCCACCATCAGGGGCCCTGGTGAAGAAGCAGGCTGGGGCTTAGATTCCGTGCCCTGGGGCACCCTGAGTTGGCGATCCACAAGAGCTCACTACTACAGGCACTTGACAGTGAGGAGCCCATTTTGTCCCATTTTCTGGCTGCCATCTAAAGCAACAACTATCAGGATTCTTAGCACTCTGCATAGAAGTCTATGGGCTTGCTTGGCTTTAGCTCTCCCCCTGCTGGCCTGAGGGGAATGGTGCAGCATAACATCAGTATCTCAGTATAGGGAGAGAAGAATAAAAGACAATGTTTCCTTATTCATATTGCTGTAGCAAGGCACCTGGCTACATGTGCATATGTTGCACATAAAAAGTCACACATCTTAAGTGCTACAGAATTCTCACTGTGCCTTATGATCTTTAGCATTAAGATAATAACACAGCACAGCAGGTGCTCTATGGCTCTGTGACAGTGTGTCACATGGCTGTTGTGTACTGACTTTATTAATGGCTGTCCTTTGTGTTACAGAATGTAGCCATAACAAAGGCAGTACCCAACAGCCAAGTGACACACTGTCAGAGCCATAAAGCACCTGTGTTATTATCCTAATGCTAAAGATTATAAGGCACAGTGAGAGACTCTTTTACACTTGCGTTTAGAGGCAGTAAAAGCACGCAGCTGGAACCGCACCACAAACATTTGTTTTGAAACATGCTCCCAGCCCCGTTCTATTGTGTATTTTTAAGGGCAACTGTTGGATTTTTTGTGAAAGTGATACGAGCAGCTCTGAAGCCCCCGGACAACCGCCACTACACTGAATTCCTCCGCTCCCCTTTTCCCGCTTGACGACAGAGCTGCATGTTGTTTTGAGGTAGGGTCAGGGGAGGGGCCAGGGTCAAAGGGGACCTCATTAGAGGTAGGCTGTACAAGGCTCCATGATTTCTAACAGTGGCCCTGGGCCCAGCATCAGTCCATATGGGAAAAGTGATGGCACATGGCCACAATATTTACTTTGGAGGTTTGTCTTCTATTCTGATATTTATAATTAAAGTCCTTTAATATTTTACTTCTACTACCCAAAGTCTCAAAAACAGTTCTTATAGCATATGGCTATGTCCCTATAATAAAAGTAAGAGGTTTGACAAGATTGACTTGTTGAGTAAAGTTATAGTGATTGTTCCTTACATCTGCATACATGCTTTACTTCTCCCTAACACATGGCAGTCAGTATTACTACTTTGCTGTACTGGAGCTGTGGATTTTTACTCTCAATGGGATTCTTTTAAATGAGTAATCCCGATTTTTGATTATCTCTCATAACTACTGATCACTTGTTGGCATGTAATTCCTACAAGCCACTCAGGTAAGCTATAACGTTGGCATTCAGCCATCTCTGCCATCTCCACAAAAATGTAGCTAAGCAAGCAGTGCCAAATATAAAATTACCTACCAAGGTATTCATGCAGCAGCAGGCCATCAGTTTCTACTCATATTTCCTTTAATTAAGGTTTGATTCTCAGATTACCAACATGCTTTGACTATGTCCCTTTTAATAGTCTGTGCTTGAGAGTTTAGCAGACTTCCAGTGAAGATCAAATGTACCTTACATTACACTGTCAGCACTGCCTGTGCTGATCTCATCAAAAACTGTGATCCTCTATAACAGCACCTGTTAGACCGAGTATAAGGTTTACTGGAATCATGTACTATAATTGGTATAACTGAATGCTCCTGTATGACAGTGTAAAAAGTACAACACCCAGTTACAGTGCCTTGAAAAAGTATCCATACCCCTTAAAGTTTCCACATTTTGTCATTACAACCAAAAACGTAAATGTATTTTATTGGGATTTTATATTGTGATGGACAAACACAAAATGTTTTTCAACATTTTTTACATTTTTTGCAAATAAATATCCGAAAAGTGTGGCATGCATTTGTATTCAGCACCCTTTACTTTGATATCCCTAACTAAAATCCAAATTGAACCAATTGCCTTCAGAAGTCACCTAATTAGTAAATAGAGTCCACCTGTGTGTAATTTAATCTCAGTATAAATACAGCTGTTCTGTGAAGCCCTTAGAGGTTTGTTGGAGAATCTTAGTGAACAAACAACATCATAAGGAACACACAAGACAGCTCAGGGATAAAGTTGTAGAGAAGTATAAAGCAGTGTTAGGTTAAAAAAAAAAAAATAGGCCAAGCTTTATGATTATCTCACAGAGCACTGTTCAATCCATCATCCAAAAATGTAAAGAGTATGGAACAACTGTAAACTTACCAAGACATGGCCGTCCACCTAAACTGACAGCTTCGGCAAGGATAGCATTATTCAGAGAAGCAGCCAAGGGGCCCGTGGAAACTCTGGAAAAGCTGCAATGATCCACAGTTCAGGTGAGAGAATCTGTCCACAGGACAACTATTAGTCATGTACTCCACAAATCTTGCCTTTATGGAAGAGTGGCAAGAAGAAAGTCATTGTTGAAAGAGGAAGAGTCTGTAAAGACTTGAGACTGGGGCAGAGGTTCACTTTCAAGCAGGACAACGACCCTAAACAAACAGCCAGTCCTACAATGGAATGGTATAGATCAAAGCATATTCATGTGTTGGAATGGCCCAGCCGAAGTCCGGACCTAAATCCAATTGAGAATCTGTGGCAAGACTTGAAAATTGCTGTTCACAGGCGCTCTCCATCCAATCTGACAGAGCTTGAGCTATTTTGTAAAGATAAATGCGCAAAAATTTTACTCTCTAGAAGTGCAAAGTTGGTAATGACATATCCAAAAAGACTTGCAACTGTAATTCCAGTGAAAGGTGATTCTACAAAGTATTGACTGAATACAAATGTACGACACACTTTTCACATTTATTTGTAAAAAAGTTTGAAAACCATTTATATAGTTTTCCTTCAACTTAACAAATATGTGCCACTTTGTGTTGGTCTATCACATAAAATCCTAATAAAATACATTTATATTTTTGGTTTTAGCATGACAAAATGTGAAAAATTTCAAGGTGTATGAACACTTTTTCAAATCACTCTACTATGTGATGTAATGTGCAAGCTTTATAAAGTAAACAAAAGACCTCCAACTGAGACAAATCCTTCTTCATTTGTATCTCATATGCTTTCCCTCACTGACATTGCAGATCACAGCAGTCCCAGAGGCAATGTGTGTGGCCAGGTGCTGATTGACAAGCTACAGGCTTGAGAATCAGCAGTGATAATGCTGATAGCCACTTTTCATCCCACTGTAGTGCAAGCAGGCACAGTCTACATGAGTGTGGCAACTTGGCTCTGAATTCATGAGCAGTGCAGCATTGTTGTCACACTATTACAGAAAGCTGCAATAGCTCAACTTCACTGTTGAGCTCAACAAGTGTTGTGGGTAGTGGTTGCTCGCAGGGGGACTAAGAGAAAACTGTACCTGCAGCTAATTTTTTTTTAACAGTAGGCCATAGTTCTACTTTAAACAGAACATATAGTGATTTTGTATATATTTTCTGTCTTTACATTTTATTAATGTCAAGCCTAAAAATATAAAAATGGCAAAAACTATTTTTCAGTGAATTAAAAATAAATATTGCATCTTCATTTTATGTAGTCTTTTGTTCAGTCAGCATTGGGAAATTCTGGCTCATTTTCACTTTCTTTTCACATTAAAAAAAAACAAATTAAAAAAATATACTTTACAGAGATTAGTAGCTCAAAGTTAAATGTGCATAGATACAGTAGCTGTGACTCATTCCTTATTGGATTGCTCAAGTCCTAAGCTTTAGATCATGTCTGAAAGAAGATAATTAGTTCTGGGCTGTCTTTTTTGCTAACCCATAAAGCTCTAGGAATCTATTTATGTATTAAACATTTATTTGTTAAAAAAACGAAAACAACGAGTCTGTTTGTGTGTGTGTAGAAGAAATAGCTATAAAAAATTGAATATTAGATATAAAGTTTACAGTATTTAAAACATTTAGAATTATTATTTTCATTATGGGAGTGAAAAGCCCTGCCTATATATCCACCCAAATTAATGATAGATTTTTTCCTTTATTTCGGTATGTGCCAGGATTACCAGACTAGCAGTCCAGACCTGTTTTATGTTTGCTTTGAAATAAAAATCTTGAAAATAGAATGCTGTGCTTGTAGGCTGGTGGTGTTGTCAATATTAATAAATTATAATAACTATAATAAAAATGTAAGTATAACTAAATATTTACAACAGGCAATAGTTGCTATTTAATGGAAACCCGCAGAGACACATACAGTACTCTACGTAGGCTACCATTGATTACTTCATTTTAAGAAAATATTGGTCGTCTGACTATCTTGCTGACTTCAGTACTTTTTGAGTCATTCATCTTACTTCACTCACGACATGTTTTTTTACAGGTAGTGAGTCAAAATGTATTCAAGCCATTTTTATTATTTTTAAAATTATGACCATTTTATGCTAATTGGGTTGATAATATTTTTATATTTGCTGCCCAATCCCTAAGAAACAATACGATCAAATGTCCTAACCACATGAGGCACACATTTCCTTTTCTTTCTCTATTCAGGGCTCACTGATAGCTTTTCTAATGAGAAAATAGAAAAATGCGCTGATACTTACCTTCCCCATGCTTCCCTGCCATCCCATTACTTTAATGACGCTAGGAGTCCTAATTCTATGTAATCCCAATGTCAGACATGGTGGAGTTTACACAGGATTAAGATTTCCCTATTCTTCATCTGGTGACAGTGTTTGTGTCTAGTGATTGCCCTGAGCTCTGCATCCTGTGGGCAGGTCACTTGCTTCTGCATGCTCAGGAGCTCAGGGTATTACTTTGGATGGAGCATTGGGATGATGGGGGATTGAAATGAATTTATGAAAAAAAGAAAAAAAAAAAGAAAAGGAATATCAGCTAGAGAGAATTTTCTTAGAGTCGCAAGTTGCGCACCAGGGTTCTAGCATGTACAGTCTGATATATTGTAAATGTTGCATCATTCACATCTTCACATCAGTAAAAAACGATAAAAACAATCTTATAAGATTTTATTTTGACAGGTTAGACACTTTGATGTTTTTTTTTTTATAGTTGTGCTTTGCTTTGCGTCTATGTGTTCCGTGTTTTCCTGATGGCCTTTATATGAATAGCAAAGAATAATTACATATTTTCTAAACGCTCAATAGTAGGAACTGTGTATATGTTGGTGGTTTTCCAAAATATACTTTTAACACCCAGATACTTGAATAGAAAATGATTACTGTTTAGGGAAACGTACAAGAAAGTACAGTGCAATTACCTGCTTCCTGCCCACACGGTTTATAAACATGTCCAATATGTTATGAATTGTGTGAATAAGATAGCTGTAGCGGATCTTAAGGGTGTGTGCTAGAACTCACACACTCATCAAAAACAAATCAATTCAGTTCCCGGAACTTCTAAAGATGTCACAGAGTAGAAAAGTGAAGTGTAGCACATTGGAAAATATTGATGCATCCTATAATGGTCCAGGTGTGAGCGAAGCTGATCCAGCAACACCCATTCTCCACTGCAACAACAGATCACTATAAGCACATGGGAATAAAAAAATGTTTTTTACTGATCTGAATATAAATGCATTTTTTTTCTATGGAACAATACACACAGTTGCATAAATATCAGCAATACAGAAATTAGTACAGAGCCGTAAACCAAAAATAGAGAATTCTACTTTTGAGTGCAGTTGTTTTTGCGCATGCGTGTGTTTACACGTCTATACACGTTTACATGCACATATTGCAACACTGGCGATGAAGAAGAATTTTACACTTGTATAAATACTTTATATTTACCTTTATACACATTTACGCAAGGTCTTTACAGTACATTTTTATGGATCTTTATGTCACCAAGATTCTGAGGATCAATATCAGTAAATTTCTACTTTCATGTGCATCTGGCCTTATAGAATAGGTATTTATTAAAACAGAAAGTATAGGTCATTATAGGTGATGTGTTGTTGCAGAGGTGCATGGACCATAGTCAGTCAGATTAGATCCCTTTTGAGTTTATCTACCGCCCCCTACACTTGTTGCAAAGTTGCAAAATTGTAAAAGAAATTCCAAAGTTACCAGAAACTCTTAATCAAGTAAATATAAATATAGCCCCAGGTTTCTTCGCCCATGTCTGATCTTCATTATGACACTGGAATATATTGTACGCGCGGAAACATTTTTTTAATTTTCTACTTAACAACTAGAAAAAACAACTAGATTTAATGAAATATACTACAGATGAAATGCCAATCTGTTCAAAAAAAATGCATAATAGACTTCAAAAGCAAAAAGTAATTAAGCACGGAACCGTCGCATTTCCTTAAATGAAAAAAAAAAAAAAAAGGCTTTGAACAGTTAACTGTCATATAGGATGTGGTTAAAAATAGTTTCTCGTTAAATGCTTTGTTTTAGAAAAGAATATTAGATCTGGCCTAGTGTCCTGAGAATAGTGCTTTGCATTGAAGTACTGTGAACATGTAGTACACGTGACCTTATAGTATTGTCATTTTCACAGCAGGTGCGCAAAATTATAATAAACTGAGAGTCGTAAACTGAAAGAAAAAAAAAAACAAATGCTGCTACTAGCTGAGACTATAATATAATTTATCTGATTCTACAATCCGTTCTTGAGAATTTTTATCACCAGTATTTACCACTGATTGCATTTAGTTGAGTGGTGCCATGGTTTAACCAAGTCTTTGGAAATGTTGGCTACCACTTTCTAATTTGAAAAGGTCAGGGTCTTATTGAATTTATACTATTGCTTTGCTGATTATTTTGTTTTTTTATCACTTTGTAAGATATTGCACACCCATGATCCGTGTAGGGGAATTTGAGCATACGTTTGTATTTAAACCTAATTCCAAAATCTATTTTTTTATAAATTGTTTTCAAATAAGGGTCTATTTCACCCCAGTGTCATACAACTTTCACCTGAGACTTAAACTTTTTAAATAAACCTAATATGAATATTTGTGTGAATCTTGAGTGAAAACATGGATAAATAGACTCCACAGAGTAATGTCCAGAAGTACTTTGCAATAGACAAAGTATTTCTAGGCATAACTCTGTGGAGTGTATTTATCAATGTTTTCACTCAGGATTCACACTATTATTTATATTAGGTTTAAGACCTAGAAAATTTATATGTTTCTTGTTCTCCTAATAAAATTGTATTTGAAGCATCTTCTAAATAATCATTAGTTTTCTTATGCTGGTGTAACTATTTTGACTACCTAAATCAAAAAAAATATTACATAAAGGAAAACTGAATTCATACCAAAAAACCTTTTTCCAACTCTCTTAATGAAAATTATTTATTTAGACCTCAGAATTCAGAAAATATAAAACCCTCAGATGCAGAAATTTGTATCTTCCTTTTGCTCTGTTCTACCCATGCTAAGGTAATACCTATGTTGTGTGGAGACCTATCTCCGTGCAACCTGTCTCTTAACTCCAAACACTTGCTCATGGTCTGGACATCCTAAATGCATTATTCCTGCTTGGGAAAAGTTGACCATTATTCTCTATGTTGCATGAGAAGGGAACTGGCTGCAATGAGATGGGTTGCCATATGATATAAAGAGTTCTTGACAGTGGGTGAGTCCGTAACTGTTAGAAAATATGCTTGGCTAAATCAAAAGCCCATATATTAAGTTTCAATTTGGGTGGAAAAATTATTTTAATTCCACTTCAATTCGAAGGGGGAATCAATTGGTATGTTTTTAACCTCTTACTTCATGTTAACTGATCAGTGTTTTTTTCCATGGCAGGCATTGGAACAGCGCATTATCCTCCAGGTGGTTCAGCAAAAACTTTGGGCACCAGCCCTACTTCTCCCTTCCAACATGCACACAAAGGTGAGAGATTTGCATTTTCGTGCTGCATTCTGCAAATTAGAGGGAGCATTACACCATAGATGGCACCCATTTGCTAATCATTCATTGTTATAGATATTTAAATTAAAGAAATGTCTTCTCAGTGGCTAAAGTGCATTGAAGGGTTATTTTATTTAAAAATCAGCAGCCTTCATAGCAGAAGGTCACAAAAAGCCTTGACGTGTTTTACTCCAAAGTTATTATTATTATTATACAGGATTTATATAGCGCCAACAGTTTGCGCAGCGCTTTACAATGTGAAGGAAGACAATACAGTTACAATACAGTTCAAAACAGGAGGAACTAGAGGGCCCTGCTCGTTAGAGCTTACAATCTAGAAGGGAGGGTCAAGTGAAACAAAAGGCAATAACTGTGGGGGATGGGTTGATTGAGAAAAGGAGGTACATTTGTTAAGGGTTGGTAGGATAGGCTTCTCTGAAGAGGAGGGTTTTCAGAGATCGCCTAAAAGCTAATAGAGTGGGGGATAATCGGACAGATAGGGGTAAGGAGTTCCATAGGATTGGAGAGGCTCTGGAAAAGTCCTGGAGGCGAGCATGGGAGGAGGTGATGAGTGAGCTAGAGAGCAGGAGGTTTTGAGAAGAACGAAGAGAGCGATTAGGTTGGTATTTTGAGATGAGGCTGGTGATGTAGCTGGGGGCTAGGCTGTGGATTGCTTTGTAAGATGTTGTAAGTATTTTGAATTTAATTCGTTGGGTGAGCGGAAGCCAGTGGAGGGCTTGACAGAGAGGAGCGGTGGACACTGAGCGATTGGTGAGGTGGACGAGTCTGGCGGCAGCATTCATGATGGATTGAAGGGGGGATAGCCTGTGTAGAGGTAAGCCAATGAGAAGGGAATTGCAGTAGTCGAGGCGCGAGATGACCTGGGAGTGAACTAGGAGTTTTGTTGTGTCTTTGGTTAGAAAGGGGCGTATTTTGGAGATGTTGCGGAGGCTGAGGCGGCAAGATTTGGACAGCGATTGGATGTGGGGTTTGAAGGAGAGTTCAGAGTCCAGGACAACACCTAAGACCTTGGCATGTGGGGATGGGCTGATGGTAATGCCATTGATATTGACGGAGAAATCAGGGGAAGGGGCTCGCGGTGGAGGAAAAATTATAAGTTCGGTTTTGGATGGATATATTTTGAGGAAGTGGTGAGACATCCAGACCGATATATCTGATAGTAAATTAGTGATGCGTGAGGAGACTGAGGGAGAGAGCTGAGGAGTGGATAGGTAGATTTGGGTATCGTCAGCGTAGAGGTGGTATTGGAAGCCGTGGGAGGCTATCAACTGACCTAGAGAGGAGGTGTAGATTGAAAATAGGAGGGGTCCAAGAACAGAGCCTTGGGGGACTCCAACAGAGAAGGGAAGAGGAGAGGAGGAAGTAGAATTGTAAGAAACGCTAAAGGTGCGGTTGGATAAGTAAGAAGATAACCAGTGAAGAGTACAGTCACGGAGACCAAAGGCATGGAGTTTTTTGAGGAGGAGGGGATGGTCAACCGTATCAAAGGCAGCAGAAAGGTCCAGAAGTAGGAGTACAGAATAGTGTCCATTGGTTTTGGCTGTTAGCAGATCGTTTGTCAGCTTTAGGAGTGCAGTTTCAGTGGAGTGTTGAGGCCGAAATCCAGACTGAAGAGGATCAAGGAGGCTATTCTCGGCAAGGTGGTCGCACAGTCGGTTGTAGACTAGACGTTCGAGGAGTTTGGATGAAAAGGGGAGCAAGGAAATAGGGCGTAGGTTGTTCAGATCGGTTGGGTCCAGTGAGGGCTTTTTAAGTATGGGGCTGACTAGTGCATGTTTTAGAGAGTTGGGGAAGATGCCAGAAGAGAGGGAGAGATTGAAGATGTGGGTTAGAGAGTGTAGAATAGGGCCAGAAGGTGAACGTAGCATTTGCGAGGGAACAGGATCCAGAGGGCAGGTTGTTAAGTGGACGTTAGCAAGTAGTTTAGCAACCTCGGCTGTAGTGGTGGGGTTGAATGAGGGAAGTAATGATCGCACTTGTGGGCGTGAAGCATAAGGCATGGAGGAAGGTATCTGAACAGCAACAATTTCCTTACGAATTGTGTCAATCTTCTGTTTGAAGTGGTTGGCAATCTCCTGGGCAGTGAGTGAGTCAGTGGGAGGGGGTAGTGGAGGACGGAGTAGAGAGTTAAAGGTAGCGAAGAGTTGCCGGGGGCGTGATGACAGGCTGTAAATGAGAGTGATAAAATAGGTCTGTTTGGCAGTGTGGAGACTGGAATTGTATTTTTGGAGGGCGGATTTATATTGGTTGAAATCCTTCTGAGACCGAGTCTTACGCCATAGGCGCTCAAGAGCACGGCTATGCTTTTTCAGACTTCTAGTGTTATCGGTTTGCCAAGGTTGAAGGGGTCGGGGCCTGATTCAGTGTGTGGTGAGGGGGGCCAATGTGTCCAGGGAGGCTAAGAGTGAAGTGTCGTAGACAGAAGTGGCTAGGTTGGTGCAGGACCGGGGTGCAATATTGTCATAGAGGTGGCCGGTAGCAGAGTAGAGAAGAGAAGGGTTGAGATGGCGTAGGTTTCTGCGGGTAACTGTACGGTAGCTGGAGGGAGAGGAGGTGGAGTAGAGGGAGAGAGTGAAACTAATAAGGTAGTGATCAGAGAGAGGGAAAGGATTGTTGGAAAGGTTGTGCGGGGTGCATAGGTGGGAGAAAACAAGGTCAAGGATATTGCCTTCAGAGTGAGTAGAAGCGTGTATCCATTGCTTTAGGTCAAAGGAGGAGGTTAGATTGAGAAGTTTGGAAGTGGTAGGAGTGTTAGTATTAACAGGGATGTTGAAGTCGCCGAGAATGATTGTGGGGATTTCAGAAGAGAGAAAGTAGGGTAGCCAGGCGGAGAAGTCATCAAGAAAGGTTGATACTGGTCCAGGGGGCCCAAAGTGCTTAAAGGGTTAGTTCACCTTAAAATACATTTGCAGAGAAGGCAAATACAGACTGTGCAGCTTTGGTTAAAGCTTACTAATGCCCTTGCTATAGATACATAGTTAGTCAGGTTGAAAAAAGAGACACAAATCCATCTAGTTCAACCAATATGTGTAGGCTATTTATGTACCCCACTAAGCCTGGCTGAAAAACTCCCCAGAGATGGCATCCCCCCATCCAGTCTTGTTGCTAGAACATTGCCAAGATGCTCCCAGTTGTTATTGTTGCTCCCCCATCACAGGGGTGAGCTCCCCCTCCGATTCAAGCCCCCATCTCTGCATGTTTTTCAGCCAGCTTTGGGAACCATAGCAAGAGCATTGTTTAATCAAAGCTGCAGAGCTTGTTTTTATCTACAGGCCCCCCTTCCCTGCAAAGGAAATCATTTTGGTAAAGGTGAACTAACCCTTCAAAAAGAAGGTCTAACGATTAGGAATTTTGATATAAAATTCAAAAATGCTTTCTGGGACCATCACACTGTAAGCTGCTAGGTTTTTTATAAAATAACCAGTTTCAATGCTTTTAAGTCATTCAATGGACCTTTCTTTTGCTTTACTGGTGCAACGCCTGTCAAGCAAGGCTGTGGTTTTGCCACATACAGCATTGTAAGCCTGCCATTCAAGCTCCTTCATTTGGCCATTGTGTTGCTTATTAGGTCTATTAGATAGGCAATCTAAGGTCCCTTTCACACATTTTTCTCAGTGGGGGATCGATCCGCCTATCCCCCGCTGAGTAGGAGGATGACAGCTGTGTCTCCGCGCTGTGTGCGGAGACACAGCTGTCAGTTCCCCATGCATCTCTATGGGGAAAATCGGATTGGAACGGACCGTCGGACATGTCTCCGCTGACATCCGATGCCCCATAAAGATGCATGGGGGGACCGTTCAGATCCGCCAAAAAAACTGACAGGCCAATCTGAACGGTCCGCCTGTGTGAAAGGGGCCTTATGGTCAATCAAAGGAGTGTGCACAGCAAGTTTTTTAATTGTGTTAATTGTCAATTGTTGTCTAATGTGAGGCAGGAGCTTAGCACTATCAGCAATTCAGAATGACATGTTGTTACTGAAATGATCTCCAAGCAAGCAACTTTTCAACAGATTCACACAAAAAAAGAATTTGCTTATGAAAATTGTATGCAGAGGCATGATGCCAAACATAAAGAAAAAAAATTTACAGTTACAAACACTAAACAGATTAATTCACTGCTTAAAAAAGAGCTATCAACTCCCATTTTAAAAAAAACGTAAAGCTACTGATCAACAAAGGTATTCCATACAAAAGATTTCTCATTTGACAGAAGTCAATCTAACAATTGGTCGAACAGGGATGGCCACACATGGATTGAAATTTTGACCCAGCTTTAATTCCCTTTTAACCACTTGTCTACCAAGGTACGCTTATAAACGTCATGATAAACAAGTGGTTAAATCAGGCTCACAGCTGCTGCCTGAGGGCAGGGGAGACATTGAGGGTCTCCTAGAACCGCAATAGCAATAAAGTAAAAAAATAAATAAATAAATACATTTAAAAAAGGATTATATAAAATAAAAATAATAAAAAAAATGTATAGAGCCCTTATCACACACTCCATAAAAAAAGCGAGAGTAGGGTGAGCACGTGTATATAAACCTTATTTGCACCAAACATTTGAGGTATCATTGCGAATATCAGAGCGAAAGTAATACTTCTAGGGCCTAATTCATGGTTAACTCTGAACTGATGACCTAAAAAGGCTTTTAAAGCATTGTCTATGGAGAGTTTTAGATGCCATCCTTTTTTGCGATTCCACAGGCATGTGTCATTTTAAGACTTGACGTGTTTGGTATCTATTTACTCCCCGTAACCCTAGCTTTTACATGTTACCAAAAGATGGGTATAATATTTTGTTTGTTTGCACTAAAATTCTTTTTATTGCATTTTTTCCTGAAAATGCAATATGTGTGTGATAAATAACTGTGCAAAATTATGTGCAACATAAAAAAAATTGCAACTGTCCCCATTTAACTCTCCAGGGTCTCTGTTTTCAGAATAAAAAATACTTTTTGGGGGGTTTACCGTAATTTCTAGCAAAAATTGTGTGCAAAAAATAAAAAAAATGCCTCATAGACAAGTAGTCAGACAAATACCTGTTTAGCATCTCAGTAAAGTCCACCTAGTACAGCTTCCTGAGATGGCTTAGCAACAAAGTTTCACTGCTCCTGAATGCAGAACACAATAGCCACAAGTATATAGATTGTGGCTATCAACATTGCCGCTGCTGATTAGCAAATATGTAGCTTTTCAGTCAGCTCCTAGACACACCTAGTCCTAACCACTGCTTTCTGGATAGACAGCGATGGTTCAGTTGCTGAAACCCCTCTACTACGATCTCTCCCCAGCACCTGAGGAAAGAGCGTGCATGTCCACTGCGGACTTGGCGCATGCTCAGAAACGCGTTGTGAATTTAGGGGCCGCCGGATACCAGCAGTGTGTCAATGTCTCACGTACCTGACTGATGAGCCCGATAGTGCAGAGGAAGGCCTCCCTTACGTATCTGTCTCGCGGCCCCTGGTAGAGCAGACAGGTGGCACGGGAGAGCAGAATGGTATGAGGGCCTAGCGGGTCAGCTGTTGGACGGGCAGCTCCAAGGTCCCAGATGCTTTAAAAGGAGACAACCAGCAGGTAGGAGGATCCAAACAGCAGGCAGGCAGAAGGATGGAACGCCCGAGTCCACTCACTCTGGGGGCTCACAGGCAAACAGATCAGTTCACAGGCCGGGTCAACAACAGGCGGGCGGCGTGGAATCCAAAGGAGCATACAGGTTCAAGGTCAGAGGGGAGCCGAGGTCAGGTGCAGGCAGAAAGCAAGGGGAGTCCAAAAGTCAAGCCGGGTCGTACAGGAGATCAATCACAGAAGCAGGTAAACAGGAGCAAGGGTCATAGGAAGCTGCAGATCAGACAGCAAAGACATAATGCTGCTGAGGAGTTTAAATAAGGCAGCCTGTTGCCAATAACTGCAATTAGACTCTGCACTAAGTTAACCCTTAGGTAGCAGACCCATGACACAGTGTCACGGACGTGACCCTTCCTCCCTCTACTGTGGTGCTCATTCCTTTTGGACGACCTGGACACCTTGAGACATAGGCCGGCCACCTTCTCTCCTATTCCATGGCTCCACAAGTTCAAGGCACACTGTATATCCATTAGAGGGACTTTACAATCATGCCTGCTTACCATCAGCTTTTGTGAGTTGCTGCTATCTATCTGTTTTTATACATCCTTATTACAGCAGTCTGCACCCAGAGAGCTTTTTCTGTTTTTTCTAAGTATGCAGGCATCCGGGGTAAAGCTGTCTACATAGACCATCCTCCACACCGCCATAGACGTCATCCCTTCCACACTGCGCTCCATGAGCGCCTCAAGCCTCACTTTCAGATCGCTCTACTGCAGGGTAGTCTTCCCGGTCATGATTGCAGACTGACAGTGTTGAGAGCCGGCGGTGCGGAGGATGGTCTACGTGGACAGTTTTACCCAGATACCTGCATGCTTAGATGTGCCTCTTTTAATCATCAACCATTTGGAGTGCTAAATGTTGAACCTTCATTTAATGTAATCATATTGGTACACTTAGAGATGCCTGTTTTATACTCTGTAGCTCTTGCTAGATTTTGCTTCTAATCCCCATGTGCTGCCATTTGTGGATGGACATTTTATGATTATGCAACCTATCAAATTGCTATAAACTTTTTATATGGACTGTAAACTGAAGGACTTATGAATAAATCTTTGTGGAACGAATCATCTGAATTTCCATTATTTCCTATGGGGAAATGTGCTTTGATATACAAGTGCTTTGGATTACAAGCATGTTTCCGGAACAAATTACGCTTGCAATCCAAGGTTTTACTGTATCTTGAAATATGTACAAATTTATGTGATTTTAACATGATCTCTTTTATTAGTGGATGTTCCTGGACAAGGACACTTGGCCACAGCTTTGATTATCGCCATGTCTACGATATTTATTATGGCCATTGCAATTGTTCTTATCATCATGTTCTACATTGTCAAGACCAAACCAACTAGAGGTAAAGACTGCATGATTTTTGTTAAATGATAAAGTGTTTCTCAAAACATCTAACTAAGAAGGTACTGCAAAACCCTTAGATGAAAAATACAAGTTTATCAGTGTATATACAAATAAGGAAATCAGTTATTTCAGAATTCAAACATTTTTATTAGATGATGAATATCCATTTGTTTCCTAATGCCAAATTGGAGACTGCATAAGCCTTTGCTGCCTCAAGGTAGCTGGCTATCATGAAGCCGGGCTACATACCCTGGAACCCAAGAAACTGCACCTTTCAAACCTTGCTTAGTCCTGACGTGTACAGCAAAACACCAATAGAATGAAACTGTTTTGTTCTCTTGTTGTACCCAAGGTTCCCTTGTTGACGTCTGTTTACCTGTGCATACTTTTTTTCTACAATAAACCTATGGTTGAGGTCAAGTATGAAGCAGTTTTATTGTATTGAAATTTTGGTACACACTATTTTTGTTATGTTTAACAGCTATGTTCTACTGTAGACTGATTTGAATACCATTATATAGATACACTTCATTGTTCACTGAAAAATGCTTTATTATATTATTATTGCATATCTCCCTTATTAAATCTGGGACTTTCCTTTCTATAGAAAATAGAGATGACTAAAGCTTTTCTGGACCTTGTCATATACCTCTTAGACATCAAAGTGCATTTCATTTACCATGTACATGATGCTAAACAGGACCAGCTGGAACATACTGTCCTAGTTTTACATATATATTGTTGAGCATTACAGCATCCAGCAACTCCTTTACAGTTCAGCTAGCAGTGAATGCTCACTTCATAAGAAAGTTTTCAAATGTCTTGGAATATGAAATACTCTTAAAGGTCTAGCCACTCAAAACGAAATGTTTGAATATCAGCAGGCGATGGAAAGATGAAGTACCCATTAGCTTTTTATAAATCTTGGCTGCTTCAGCTGTGAGGTCTCCCCAAAAGATCCAAAAGGCCAGCACTCAAATTAAATCCTATCAATATTCATTGTAACATTGCAGGATAAAATGGAAACGTTTATGTTAATGGGTTTCAGATATTCCTGGCTTTAGTCATGACGAGATGTAAAAGTGTACATCTCCTTTTATACAACAACCTTCAACTCCAGCTAGGGTATAACAGAAGAATGTGAGGAAGAGTATGAAGTGGTTTCAATGTATTGAAGTTTTGGTGCACACTATTTTTGCTATGTTTAATAATTATGTTCTACCGTAGACTATTTTAAATACTCTTATATAGATACACTTAATTGAGCACTGAAAAATGCTGTGTTTCAGTCACTCCTGGCCTTAGTCACGGAAAAGTGTACACCTCCTTTTATACAACAGCCCCTAACTCCAGGTAGGGTATAATAGAAGAATGTGACCAGAATAGCGTAACACAAAAAGGAGAAGGAACAAAAAAACAGGCTTCCTGTAGCGAATGTTTCCCTTTAATTCTATATTTATTTTCATTTAATTCAGAGTTCAAACATTTTTATTAGATGATGAATATGCATTTTTCTCCAATGCCAAATTGGAGACTACATAAGCCTTTGCTGCCGCAAGGTAGCCAGCTACCGTGGAGTCGGGCTACATACCCTGGAACCCAAGAAACTGCACCTTTAAAACTTGCCTAGTCCTGACATGTACAGCAAAACTCAAACAGAATGAAACTGCTTTGTTCTCTTGCTGTACCCTAGGTTTATTGTAGAAAAAGATGCACAGGTTAACCCGACATCAACAATGGAACTTTGATGTTTTTTCGCTTAATCATATAGGTTAACAATTAGGCACAGTGTGTGAAACGCGTCAAGGTTCCCTTGTTGACATTTGTTCACCTGTGCATACTCTTTTCTACAATAAACCTATGGTTGAGGAAGAGTAAGAAGTGGTTTCAATGTATTGAAGTTTTGGTGCACACTATTTTTATGTTTTACTATGTTCTTCTGTTGAATGATTTAAATACCATTATATAGATACACTTAACTGTGCACTGAAAAATGCTGGGTTTCAGTCACTCCTGGCCTAAAGTCATGGAAAAGTGTACACCTCCTTTTATACAAAAACCCTAAACCCTACAATAGAAAAATGGGACTAAAATAGCCTAACACACAAAGGTGAAGGAACAACAAAAACAGGCTTCAGTAGGGTAGGTTTCCCCCTTTCATCTCTATTTTCTTTCTCTTCTCTATATTTACTTTCCTTCTGCAATCTCCAGTTCCTCAACGTTTCTTGTCTTCCTCTACAACTTTTCCTTGGCCTGGTAGTATCTTTTCTGTATTATGCTTTGCCTTTATATATATTTTTAGCGCCTTTCTCCTCATCAGTTTTCTTTCTATGCTCTCTACATTTTCTCCATCTGTTAATATGCATGCTATTGTCTAGTTCTTAATATAAGTAGGTATTTTCTTAATTTGTTGTTATTGACTGATGTGAATGTACAATATATATGTAAACCGCTGCGTAAATTGACGGAGCTATATAAGTACCTGTAATAAATGAATAACTAAATAAATTATCTATAGTCTACCCTCATACACTCCATAGTGTATTTATCCTTCCTTTTTTTTTTTCTTATCCACTTGTGGTAAACAAAGTTTCAGATTTGTAAGGTGCAGTTGATCTGATTACACCTGTAAAAAGTTTTTTCTTCAAAGTCATGGAAACTATATTTAATTATAATATCGTGTGCACTACAATTTACAATTTTCTGCTTTCATCCCAGCTTTAATTTTACTTCTTACTTTGTTTTTCTCTGCATAATTGACTTATGTGTTTAGAATAATTACATTTCAAAAATTCTAAATGTCCTTTTGTCCCTGGACTCCTTAGGAAACCTTTTTAGAAGCCCAATTTTAGTTTAACTTTTTTATTTTTCTCATTACATTTTCTATATGTAATCAACAATTAACAGCAGGGCCTTTTCAGTTTAAATAAACAAAAGTATCGCTCAATATTGCACATTACGTCTATACTGGACATGAGAAGATCATGGTAAAGTCTTATAAGTACTTCAAGCAGCTCCCAATTACAATACTTATTTGTTAAACATGATCTAATAGGTGACTAAAATGTCTTTGCCTTTCAGCATGCTGCACCATTAATGCAAAGAATGTGGAAGCTCAAGTCTCTAATCAGGAAGAAAAAAAAGATGTCCCAGGTTAGCATGGATAAAAGTTACATGAAACCAAATGTTGTAATTACATGTATTTTTGCCAAATACAATGCTACAATAAACATTCAGGGAAATGTAACAAGTTAATTTAATAGCATGTGATACTTTTGCATATGCTTTTGGTGAGTGCCACAGTGGCAATCATGGATAAAGCTGACCATAGATGGATCCCCCCATCCACACAAGTGAGGTGGATGGAGGAATGGCTATAGAAAGATCGAAATATGGCTGGTCCCATTTATGGCCAGTTTAAGGACCTTCCCTGTAATATGGCAACCATAGTGGTCCATAGTTATATGTAACTTTTGACCAAGTCAGGCCAGGGCATTTTCACTTGGCTTTGGCAGAGGGATACAGGAGATCACGGAAGGTAACTATCAGCATATGTTGGGAGAGTAGGTTATTAAAGTATATTTAAAAACAAAAACAGAAAACTTAATAAATTGCAGCTCACTTTCTTTTGTTTTCATTTGGTAATCATGACAGTCAGTGCCAGTTCACATCTAAGCAGCTGCAGGAACCTATTTCTAAGTCACTTGGACTTGAGCCGCACCAATTAGAACGGTCTCATTGCAGGTAATGGGGTGCGACTTGTCATGCGACTTAGAACTCTCAAGTCGCATGACAAGTTGCAGCAGTGTGAACCGAGTATAAGACTCTTCTTTTCCGACAGTGATAACCCTTGTGATGTATTTATGGTGGAGCAACATGTTCACCACAGGACAGAAAGTGTGTTAGGACTATATAGCTCCTCCTGATCTTTATAACATGGGGGGGGGGGGGAGATGTTCTGTAATTCCCAAATTCGCACTGAGCAAGCATTATAAGATTGCTTGAGACAATACTGCAGAGCGCACAGCAAATTACAAGCCCACTGAATTTTTGGCTGGCCCAACAGATTATTGTTTGCACTTATTGAACAGATAAAACAGAGTGCTGTCAATATTATGTTAGACAGACCCAAATGGAGCAAATAAGAGAAGCTCAGTATTAGGGTTTACATACGATTTAAATTAAAGTGGTCTTAAAGTCAAAAAGGTTTCATACCTTAATGCATTTTATGCATTAGGACAGAAAGCCTCCCCGTTGCTGTTCCTCCTTCCCCACAAATACCTATTCATCCAGCACTTACCCCTCTGCAGTTATTCTCTCCCCTCTTTTTGCTCTCACAAGCTTGGCTGAGAGCAGCTGCTCTCAGTCAAATCTTGTGAGAAAGGATCAGGGAGTTGGGCCGGGCTGCCCTGTGTGTGTCTATAGACACACGGTACAGTCCGCCTCAAGATCACATCCACATATGTGGCCCCAATAGGAAGCGTCTTTCTGTGGTGGCGTGCTGAGAAAAGGAGGAGTACTGTCTGGGAACCCCAGAAGAGGAGGTTGGAGGCTGCTCTGTGCAATACCCATACACAGAGCAGGTAAGTAGGACATCTTTTTTATTTTCAATTAAAAAAAATAGACTTTACAACTGCTTTAACCTGTTACTTTGCTCATCATGAGAAGATTCACATTAAAGTGATAACCCCATGCCCCCCCCCCCCCAAAAAAAATCAACACTTTCAGGAATCGTTCAACCACGTAGGTATTATTGCCACCTTTCTGAAAAGCGATCCATGGTGGATATGTTCTAAAACACATCAGATTGCTAATAACATAATCACATTTGTTGCTACTTTGTTTGTCAGTCTCCATATTTTTATTTACTTTTTTTGTAATCTAATCAGGTGTGAATGACCCCATTTTTTAAAATGTATCTCAGCAGAGGCTTGGCAGAGAATGTGATTAAGGCTGGTCATACATTACACAATTTTCTTGTACAATTTTCCTTTAGGCCCCATGCACACGGGGCGTTTTTAACGCCGCTGTAAGTAGCGTCAGGCGTTTTCTTTTTGCAGCCTAAAAACACCCCTCCATGTTATTCTATGGCCTCATGCACACTCAGACGTTTTTGAGCTGTAAGTGGCCTAGGCGTTTTTAAGCTGCAACAAGAACCCACGACCTGCGCGTTCTGAGGACCAGCGTTAGAGCGTTAAAAACGCCTGACGCTGCTAAAGGCTGAATAACGTTGCTATAACGTTGCTTAACGTGCGATAAGCCACGTTATATGTTTTTTTTTCTTCCATTCAAAATCAATGGTTCCCTATGGGAGCCTATTGATTTGAATGGAAGTCGCACCGCAAGTCGGATCCGACTTGCGGGACGACTTGCGCTGTGAGAATCTTAAGGGGGAACTCCACGCCAAAATGGGAAAAAAACGGCGTGGGGGTCCCCCCCAGGTTCCAAACCAGGCCCTTGGAAAATGGAAATGGAAAAAGCTACTGAAAGCACGTTTTTACAGCTGCTTTTTCCGGCGTCAGAACTAACTTTGACGCACGTTTTTTCTAACGCCTTTTGTGCATGGGGCCTTAGAGTTACAAAAATCATAATATGAGTTTAAACCAAAACACTTTCAATTTGTTTGCAATCAGGCAGGCTCTTGCACTACATAGTTTAATGTAAATCTTAAAGATATTGAATAAGAAAACTGTATAATATATGGCAAGCCTAATCCTGAGTCTATGTAGCTTTCTTCTGAGGTCTTACAGAAAATCTTCATTGACATTTACACTAAAATTGTGTATGTGTCACCGGTGCAAAATTAAAATATTGAAAAAGCTAATTAATATCTGGTTTACTGCAGCTAAAATGACTCTGTCTAGGAGTGTGCGCAAATAAAAATCTGTGGGTAGCTGCGCTAACCTCTAGGTAAATAATTGAATTCTTATTCTATAAATTCACAACACCACTAGTGAAATACAACCAATAAGTGATAGCAAAAAACTGTGCTGTATACAGAACAAAAATAGAGTTACAAAATATAATCAAAGGAAAAAACCTTATGTGAACTATGCAATTCTAAAATCCAAATAAAGTGACTATACAAATTCAAAATAAAGTGTCCATATATTTGTTCCATGCCAGTAGTGATATCTTGCTCATATGGTGATTCACCCAACTTAAACGTGCCTAAATTTACCACCTTCTAAAATGCACACTCACCAGATGGTAGTGTGGTATAGGCCTGATCAGTATATATGACTTATAATTCCTTGTGCGGGTCTCTCCTATGACAATGATCCACTGGTTCCCAATTCACTCCACCTGAATTCCCTCTCATGCGTTCATGGAATTAAATAATAGCCATCATTGCGCAACATTCGTATAATGGTTTATTTAGATATCACTAGCCTCTAGTTAAGGCTAGTTGAGGCTAGTAGACCAAGGTTGGCGTAACTTCCGGTTCCTGTCCCGCTAACGGAATATAGGCTTGGAACACACGCCGGCTCCATTAAACGGAGCAGCGAACGTACAGGCTTAGCGATTGCTGGATAGACATAGTGTCGGTCCAAAAGCACCATAGCATGTGAGTGTAAAAATAAAATTTCTATGGTATCTAAATAAACCTTTATACGAATGTTGTGCAATGATGGCTATTATTTAACTCCATGAATGCATGAGAGGGCATTCAGGTGGAGTGAATTGGGAACCAGTGGATCATTGTCATATGTATCCGGGATCATAGGAGAGACCCGCACAAAGAATTATAAGACATATATACTGATCAGGCCCATACCACACTACCTCTGGTGAGTGTGCACTTTGGAAGGTGGTGGATTTAGGCACATTTAAGTTGGGTGAATCACCATATGAGCAAGATATCACTACTGGCACAGAACAAATGGACATTTTAATTTGAATTTGTATAGTCAATTTATTTTGATTTTTTTTGTCTTGGAATTGCATAGTTCACATATGTTTTTTTTTTTTTTATTTGATTACATTTTGTAACTCTATTTGTTATACTGTCTATAGCACAGTTTTTTTCAATCACTTATTGGTTATATATCTCTAGTGGTGTTGTGAATTTATAGGATAATTATATTATTTAACCAGCGCAGCTACCCACAGATTTCTATTGAGGTTTACATGCACGCTGATTTCCTTCCACTTACGAAGAAACAACAGCGCAATAATAAACATTAACATTTATTTTGCATTATTTTATATATCACAAACCAGATATTCTATCATCTACATTTGACGGAAACAAAGTAAGCCCCAAAATTCAAAACTTAAAAAAAATAAAAATAAATTACAGTGACTTTGCCTACAAATAATATTATAATGGACAAATTGCTTTCACTGATTGACCTTTTTTTTCACGGGTATCGGTTTAAAATAATAATGACTTATTACAGGTGAAAATGTTGTCATCTACCCAGAAAAGGATGAATTTGAAAAACTTTCAGAAAAGCAAACAAATACAGAGAAGAGGTAAACTCCGCTATAACAGATCATGTTTCTGTGTCTTTTGATATTGTTTTCTCTTTACCCTCTGTGCTTTCAGCATTTATTGTACAAAAGGTACATATATACAGTATCTCACAAAAGTGAGTACACCCCTTACATTTTTTTAAATATTTTATTATATCTTTTCATGTGACAACACTGAAGAAATGACACTTTGCTACAATGTAAAGTAGTGAGCGTACAGCTTGTATAACAGTGTAAATTTGCTGTACCCTCAAAATAACTCAGCACACAGCCATTAATGTCTAAACCACTTGCAACAAAAGTGAGTATACCCCTAAATAAAAATGTCAAAATTGGGCATGGAGTTTACCAGAGCTTTACAGGTTGTCACTGGAGTCCTCTTCCACTCCCCCATGATGACATCACGGTGCTGGTGGATGTTAGAGACCTTGTGCTCCTCCACCTTCCATTTGAGGATGCCCCACAGATGCTCAATAGGGTTTAGGTCTGGAGACATGCTTGGCCCATCCATCACCTTTACACTCAGCTTCTTTAGCAAGGCAGTGGTCGTCTTGGATGTGTGTTTGGGGTCATTATCATGTTGGAATACTGCCCTGCGGGCCAGTCTCCGAAGGGAGGGAATCATGCTCTGCTTTAGTATGTCACAGTACATTTTGGCATTCCTGGTTCCCTCAAAGAACTGTAGCTCCCCAGTGCCAGCAGTACTCAGGCAGCCCCAGACCATGGCACTCCCACCACCAGGCTTGACTGTAGGCCAGACACACTTGTCTTTGTACTCCTCAACTGGTTGCCATCACACATACACACGCTTGACACCATCTGAACCAAATACGTTTATCTTGGTCTTATCAGACCACAGGACATGGTTCCAGTAATCAAAGTCCTTAGACTGCTTGTATTCAGCAAACTGTTTGTGGGCTTTCTTGAGCATCATCTTTAGAAGAGGCTTCCTTCTGGGAAGACAGCCATGCAGATCAATTTGATGCAGTGTGCAGTGTATGGTCTGAGCACTGACAGGCTGACCCCCCACCCCTTCAGCCTCTGCAGCAATGCTGGCAGCACTCACATGTCTATTTCCCAAAGACAAGCTCTGTATATGATGCTGAGCACGTGCACTCAACTCCTGTGGTGGACCATGGCGAGGCCTGTTCTGAGTGGAATCTGTCCTGGAAAACCGCTGTATGGTCTTGGCCACCATGCTGAAGCTCAGTTTCAAGGTCTTGGCAATCGTTTTATAGCCTAGGCCATCTTTATGCAGAGCAAAAATTCTTTTTTTCAGATCCTCAGAGATTTCTTTGCCATGAGGTGCCATATTGAATGTCCAGTGACCAGTATGAGAGAGTGAGAGCGATAACACCAAATTTACCACACCTGCTCCCCATTCACACCTGAGACCTTGTAACACTAACGAGTCACATGACACCGGGGAGGGAAAATGGCTAATTGAGCCCAATTTGGACATTTTCACTTAGGGGTTTACTATCTTTTGTTGCCAGGGGTTTAGACATTAATGGCTGTGTATTGAGTTGTTTTGAGGGGACAGCAAATTTACACTGTTATGCAAGCTGTACAGTAACTACTTTACATTGTAGCAAAGTGTCATTTCTTCAGTGTTGTCACATGACAAGATAGAATAAAATATTTACAAAAATGTGAGGGGTATACTAACTTTTGTGAGATACTGTACATTTACTCACACAAACGTACAATTCACACATTAGAAATCATATTAAAAAAAAAATAATACAATTTTAACTAATGTACAAATTTGAGTAGAACGAAGAAATATTTATACAATATTATACTGTGTATATTTACATGTGTTCTCCTTCCCCCTGTATTGAACTATTTTTTATCTACTGTACTGTCTGTCTTCAGACAGACAGTACAGTAGTAAAGCACTGCACAAACTATTGGCACCATATAAATCCTGTATAATAATAATAATTATAAATGTGTAAAAATTGGTAATAATTGATGATGTGCTATTCTTTCCCAGTGAAAATGATGCTTCCTCTGAGAATGAACATCTTCTGAGCCGCAGTATGGACAGTGATGAAGAAGCAGCTCTTGACAAACAGGGGACACCTGATCTCTGCCTCCTGTCATTAGTTCACCTGGCAAGAGACAAGTCCACTACAAACAACAAACTGAATGGGGTAAAATACTATTTCCCTATGGTTCCCACATACAAAATCTCTACTAACCAATATTTTTCCTCTTATCTACAGACATGTATTATGCCACTGTTCACTTTCAATTTCTAAGGACTATATATCCCATGGTACCTTATCGTCTGCAAGAAGTGATTCCTGTAATGACTCCACCTCCTGAAACTCCTCCTCTCAGCATCTCTGTAGTTCAGAAGGCAGTCTCTGTGAAATGCGTTACACAACAGTGCCTACTCACAGGGTATTGTGAATACGTATCACAAAGTTCAAGGAAGTAAATGTGTGGGGATCTTCCCAAAGTATGTTTATAAACTTCAAGATTATTCACATTAATATAAGTAGGCTAGAAATAATTAAAATACAATGAGTAAATGAATATATAATTTTAGATTTAACTATAGAAACACTTTAACCTATTAGCTCAGATTTCATCTGTGACAATTATGTTTCTTTCCAAAATGAAAAAAAAAAAAAAAAAGTTTTGCCTATAGTTCTACTTTAAAGTGGATCTATGGTCAAAATGTAAAAGCATATATCATTTTTCAGACAGTATTTCAGTTATTTCTAGTCTATTCCTATTGCTCTGCATGATCTTATTTTGTGGAGATTCCCACACATTTATTTCTTTGAATTCTGTGAGAGAAGTTTCAGGAGTCAGTATAGGAATCACTGCTTGCAGGCAGCACGGTACCATGGGATATGTAGTTCTTTGAAATTAAAAGTAAACAGCATATAGGAAGCTGCAAATCATGCAGGGAATCCAGTAAGTTGTGGAAAGAGATGGCCAGCAGACAGGCAGCACTCACAACATAAAAGGAGATTTTTCATGTAAGCTTATATTGGCTTATCAAAACTTACTACTGTTTGTGTTGCTATTAGAATGGTGATGTTGTAAAAATATAGTGCATGCTAGAACTCCTTCAAATAATTTGTCTTGTTTATGCATGCTGTAAGCAGTTGCATTGTTGGCACTTAGCTTACCCAGAAGTATCCCAACCACTGACTTGTAAACTATTTAGCCTAAATGAATTTAAGTGTTATTACCAAGAATATCCAGGATAGAACAATCCTCTTTGTTGATACATCACAACTGGAAACTACCCAAACCCATAACACTCAAAACCCTGCACAGATGCCTGTCTTGTTTTCCTAAGCAGAGTAAATTATTGTAACAATTAGTTACTTGTACTGAACCTTTGAAATGGCATTGCTACCAAACCTTGCATGAGAAAGAAGACAGTGTTTAACGCTTAATAATTGGCGCTCAATTTGTTTTTGTAGGTTCCTTATTGCTTAACTTCAGAACAAAAACATTGCAAATGGTACATAAAAGTACATATGCATTGTTCTGGTATTGGCCTCCAGTGTGTTTCAAAGATAGAAACATATAAGTTAATGTTGCACTCTATTCCTATTTGTTTGTTTACAGCAGCCATTCTCAACCTTTTTATGTTCGAGGAACCTTTGTCAAATTTTTCAAGTTCTCGACAAATCTTTAAAATCTTTTTTTGATCTATAACTCATGAGATGTTAGGCTCCATGCACACAGGACGTTCAAAAAAGTCTGCTTGGACATAAAATTGCTGGCAGGAAACTGCTGCTTTAAAAAAGCGCTTTTAACAGTGTTTTTCTAATCAAATTTATGTGCGTTTTTGACCATTTTTCAGCGTCAGTGCTTTTGGGCGTTTTTGTAAACTTTGTAAACTTACTGTGCTAGGAAAGAGGTTAGCCCCTTGGCCAGTGCACTTTTTTCCAATCCAATATACACTGGCCAAGGGGCTAACACAGTACATTTTTTATATTTTTTATATAGTTTCAAAACAATTTTGTAGTTCTAAAAAAATTGTATTTGATTATTTTGCACAATTAGTTTTTTGCACGGTGGTAGCGCCACATACCAACACTTTTTAACCCCATGATACTGCATTAGGCCCCTTTCACACACTCAGACGGACTCCGTTTATCTCAGCGGGGATCGATCCAAGGATCCCCCGCTGATCAGGAGGATGACAGCTGTTCCCCACGCTGTGTGCGGAGACACAGCTGTCAGTTCCCCACAGCATCTCTATGGGGGAATCGGATGTAAACGGACCGTCAGTCCGTTCTCATCCGATCCGATCCGCTGGACGGATGGAAAATAGGGTTTCCATCCGTCCAGATTTGACGGATCGGATGTCAGTGGACATTTCTCCACTGACATCCGATGCCCCATAGGGATGCATGGGGGGCACCGTTCAGATCCGCCAAAAAAACTGACAGGCGGATCTAAACGGTCCGCCTGTGTGAAAGGGGCCTTACAGTTATTATGCCTACAACGGATTGTTTACCTATTTATTATTTATTTTTCTAAATACTGACATTTTTTTTTTTTTTTTTTAATAAACGTGGCAGTGCAGCATTTAAGTAAAATGAAAAAGAAAAGGGTTGATGCAAAAAAAAAAAGTAAAATGTTAATTTCAATCATTTAATCATGTGCACAGGAACTCTTTTTTTTAATGTCCCTGCATATATATTATATTTGAGGAGCACTTCCCTGGTACAAGTGAACTTTCTACTTTACTAAAAAATTAACTGGCCAGTGTATTTAAACTGTCACACGCAGCAGTTTAAAGGGAAAAAAAACACAGCGGAATAATGCAGCATTTATACTACTGATCTTAAGGGCGCCTTTGTGGTAATTCAAGTGATTGTAAAGTCTTGTTTTTTTTTCTTGAAAAATAACAAACATGTTACACTTAGACCCCGTTCACACAGGGGCGACGCTACTTGCTGGGGCGACCTGTGAAGTCGCGGTGCACAGCATGCACCGCGACCTCGGCGCGACATGCACGGACTTCATATCATTGAAGTCAATGCAAGTCGCCTCCAGGTCGCCCCAAAGTAGTACAGGACCCTTTTTCTAAGTCAGAGCGACTTGTGTCGCTCCTATTAGAACGGGTCCTGTGCTAATCTATGGCAGGCGACCCACCGCGACTTGTCAGGCGACCAAGTCGCCTGACAAGTCGCGCTAGTGTGAACCGGGCCTTACCTGCTCTGTGCAGTTGGGTTTGCACATAGCAGCCCAGATCCTCCTCTTCTGGGGCCCCTTGCTGGCTCTCTTCGCTTCTTCCTCCTGTCGAGTGCCTCCACACTAAGCAGCTTGCTATGGGGGCACCCGAGCCGTGCTGCAGCTCTGTGTCTTTATTCAGACACCGAGCCGTGGTTCAGCCCTGCCCCCTCTCTCTCCTTATTGGCTAACTGACTTTGATTGACAGCAGTGTGTGCACATCGCTGGATCAAGATGGGGCTCAGGTGAGTATTAGGGGGCTGAGGGGAACTGCTGAACACAGAAGGTTTTTTATCTTAGTGCAAAAAAAAAAACCTTCTGCCTTTACAATTACTTTAAAGCTTTAAAAATACACTATTTTGACAACTCAGAACACTGCTACACATAGAGCATTCATAGGGGCATTTTCGGTTACTGTATATTTGCATTGAAGTGCAGTTCAGAATGTATGACAATTCACTGCAAGGCACATATACCACACATTACCCTGCACGTGTAGCATTGGGTTTAATGAGTGTTACTGTGCACACAGAGGTGTGTAGCCAGCCTTAATTTGTATGTTACCCCAACATTTTATTTTTCTGATATGTGTCTTGTTGTACAATTTACTTGTATTAAAAGCATTCTATTTTCTTTGAATTGCTTCCTTTGTATGAAATACCTGGTGATCCCTCCAGTCCCTCTGCTTTCCTATTTCAAACTAACTATACAAGTTCATGGAAGCACATCCAACCCATCATTGTCAGTTTTCTGCTTTGTATTGCTACCTGGGAACACAGATTTCCTGTATTCCAGTGGTTAGACTTCTTTTGACACCCTCCCCTGCACAGCTTTTTCCAAGGGAAGATCAGTGTCCTTCTGTTTCTCTGCTTCCTGCTGACCTTCCCCCTGCACAGGCCTTTAAAAGGGAAGATCAGTGTTATGTTGTTTCTCTGCCTCCTGCTGTCATGCCCCCTCCCCCCACATGCTCCATTCCTAAGACCATTATGCAGCTAAAACAGAGTTCATGTGGTCACGTATTAAAAAAAACAAAAAAAAAAAAAACAAGTTATTTAAACTTGTTTTGCTTTATACTGTACAGGTGCATTTCAAAAAAATAGAATATCACCAAAAAGTTAATATATTTCAGTAACTCCAAATCAAAATGTAAAACTCATATATTTTATACAGATGTGTTACACACAGGGGTTTATTTACTAAAGGCAAATGCACTCTGCACTACAAGTGTACTGCGAGTGCACTTAGAAGTACAGTCACTGTAGATCTGAGGGGGACATGCAAGGAAAATAAAAACAGCATTTTTGCATGCACATAATTGGATGAGAGAAATCAGCAGAGCTTCCCCTAATTTCAGATCTTCCCTTTAGATCTACAGTGACTACACTTCCAAGTGCACTTGTAGTGCAGAGTGGTTCTGCCTTTAGTAAATAAACCTCATAGAGTAATATATTGTAAGCATTTCTTTCTTTTAATTTTGATGATTATGGCTTACAGCTAGTGAGAACCCAAAATTCAGTATCTCAGAAATCTAGAGCATTACAAAAGACCAATGAAAAAAGGATTTTTAATACAGAAATGTTGGCTTACTGAAAAGTATGTCCATGTACAGTGTAGTATGCGCTCAATACTTGGTTGGGGCTCCTTTTGCATGAATTACTGCATCAATGTGGTGTGGCATGGAGGCGATCAGCCTGTGGCACTGCTGAGGTGTTATGGATGCCCAGGTTGCTTTGATAGAGGCTTTCAGCTTGTCTGCATTGTTGGGTTTGGTGTTTCTCATCTTTCGCTTGTCAATACCCCACATATTCTCTATGGGGTTTAGGTCAGGCAAGTTTGCTAGCGGATCAAGGACAGTGATACCATGATCATTAAACCAGGTATTGGTACTTTTTGTAGTATGGGCAGGTGCCAAGCCCTGCTGCAAAAAGAAATCAATATCTCTATAAAGCTGGTCAGCAGAGGAAAGCATGAAGTGCTCTAAAATTTCCTAGTGGAGGGCTGCACTGACTTTGGACTTGATAAAACACAGACCACACCAACGGATGACATGGTTCCCTAAATCATGGACTGTGAAAAATGTAGCATTTCATTTGAAAATCAAGGTCCCGGAGTCTGGAGGAAGAGTGGAGAGGCACAGAATTCAAGTTGCATGAGGTTCAGTGTGAAGTCTCCACAGTCAGTGATGATTTAGGGAGCAGCAAACTCGTCTGACCTAAACCCCATAGAGAATCTGTGGGGTATTGTCAAAAGAAAGATGAGAGACACCAGACCCAACAATGCAGACCAGCTATAGGCCACTATCAAAGCAACCTGGGCTTCCATAACACCTCAGCAGTGCCACATGGTGATCGCCACCATGTCACACTGCATTGATGCAGGACCCCCGACCAAGTATTGAGTGCATACTATACAGTACATGGACATACTTTTCAGTAAGCCAACATTTCTGTATTAAAAATCCTTTTTTTATTGGTCGCATGTAATATTCTAATTTTCTGAGGTACTGAATTTTGGGTTTTCCCTAGCTGTAAGCCATAATCATCAAAATGAAAAGAAAGAAATGCTTGAAATATATCACTCTGTATGTAACGCATCTACAGTATATAAAATATGAGTTTCACTTTCTGAATTGAATTACTGAAATTAACTTTTTGATAATATTTTAATTTTATGAGATGCACCTGTATTTACACAAATGGTTTGCCTTGCATTTCAAATTTAATCTGAATGTTGCGTCTTACAAGGTGAGGGTTTGCAGGCAGGCAAAAAATACTGCTAGTCATTTGTAACACCATGAATTTTATCATAAAGTTACTTATACTGAAAAACAAATTACAATATATAGTCTTAGTTAATAATATGTTACTTTATAAATGCAGATAATTTTGTATTTTGGAAGAACCAATGATTATGTGCAGTTTGGATCATTCCATTTATGCAAATATTTTCTTTTTCACCAGATTCAAAGTCGTAGGAAAAAAATTTTAGATCTCTATGCAAACGTATGCAATGTTGCAGAAGGTGAGTATTCAAAGTATAAAAGTACTATGAATTTAGCTCAGTTGAAGTCACAGATATAGATATTCAGCCAGTTAAACAATGCATTAACCTCCATTTTCATAGTTCTACCTCCTTTTTTCCTGGTACAGCAGATTTACTGTGTGACTAAGTATGATTGCTCTGTTCAATAGGCACCAAAGTTTGATTATGCCTCCCAATGCATTTTGAAATTGAGCTGATTTAACTGGTCAGACACAACTCCTCTCTTCCTTAACCACTTTACCACCGGAGGATTTTGCTGTCTTACGTCCAGGCCACTTTTTGCGATTCGGCACTGTGCAACTTTAACTGACAATTGCGACGCCGTACCCAAACTAAATTTACGTCCTTTTTTTCCCACAAACAGAGCTTTCTTTTGGTGGTATTTGATCACCTGTGCGATTTTTACTTTTTGCGCTATAAACAAAAAAAGAGCATACATTTTGAAAAAATAATATTTTTCACATTTTTTTTATATGAAATTCCCCCCCAAAAAAATGTAAAAATCTAAATTTTTTTCCAATTTGTTTTCTGCTACCTAGGTTTGGTAAAAAAATCACAATAAGCGTATTTTGATTGGTTTGCGCAAAAGTTATTGCGTTTACTAACTAAGGGAAAGATTTCTGTTGGTGTTTTTTTTTTTGGTGTTTTTTTTTTTAACGAGTAATGGCGGCGATCTGCGATTTTTTTTGCGGGACTGCGACATTGCGGTGGACAGATCGGACCCTTGACTGACATTTTTGACACTTTTGGGGGTATCAGTGACATTACTGCAGTAATCAGTGCTATAATTATGCACTGTTAATGCAAAAATGACACTGGCAGGGAAGGGGTTAATTTTATTGGAGAGGGAGGGGTTAATGTATGCCTGGTGCTTACTAACGTGTGTGGGGGGGAGGTGACTGAGTGACACAGGGACAGATCGCATGTTCAGCTATGCTGAACCCTGCAATCTGTCACTGTTTGTCACTTAGGAGATCCGCCCGCTCTGTTTACACAAGCGGGCGGATCTCCAGACTCGATTCCCCGACGATCGGGAAAGAGCGGCGGCAATCACCGCTGCTCCTCCCCTGGCCCGACTCCCGCTGTGACTGAAAACAGCGGGAGCGAGCCTCCCAGAAGGGGAGGAGTCCAGCGACCTAGGTCTACGTCGCTGGACAGAATCGAGCCACTTTGCCGCAGTACAGTCCCAGTGACTGGTCGGCAAATGGTTAACACCAATTTTCTGAATTAAGACTTTTCTTGATGAGGGGGGGGGGCTATTCCTCACCTTTGCCAGCATTGAGCACTGGAGTGGAATTGTAGGTAGTACAAGTACATTTCCTAAAAGATAAAAATGTATTTCCAAACAAAAATCCCTTACAAATGAAATTATAAGAAATGATCTACTAGTTACATGGTCAAATATACATGATGGTTTATTCGTCAGCTTTGCTTTTCGATTTGATCAGGGAAGTTTATTTGTATTTGTAAGCATTTGCTATTCCTTGGGTCACATATGTTTGTCTTTTCTTCTTGTTCAAAATCCAGACCACAATTCTGATTAGAAATATTTTTTTTTTTTTAATGTAAGACAATATGGTCTCTGTCCTACTCCATCACTTACCACATGTTTTTGTATTGAAGTTGCCATATACAAGTTGACTTTTTTAAATTCTAGTGTATACCGTTAGAGCTTTAGGGAATATTTCCTCACAAAAAAAATAAATAGTTTTTTTTCTGAAATTATTTCAGGGTTATATATTTAAAATCAAAAAATGTGTTAGTAGAGCAGAGTTCTCTAATAGAATAAATGAAAGCAGCCAGTAACTTTGCAATGCTGTAAAAATAAACCTTGTAATAAATATATAACTTCTTAATATTTGTAATATTTTTTTTAGGTTTAAGCCCAACAGAACTTCCTTTTGATTGCTTAGAAAAGACAAGCAGGATGCTTAGCTCAACTTACAATACAGAAAAAGCAATTGTGAAAACATGGCGTCACCTTGCCGAAAGTTTTGGCCTTAAAAGGGATGAAATTGGAGGAATGACAGATGGACTTCAGCTTTTTGATCGGATTAGTACTGCAGGGTACAGCATCCCAGACCTGTTAACCAAATTAGTACAGATTGAAAGACTAGACGCTGTGGAGTCCCTTTGTGCGGATATTGTGGAGTGGGCACAATCTACACCAGTCACAACACCTACAGTGCCAAACACAGAAAATGTATGAATTGCAGTGAGACATATCTTGATACCAGGACTATGTACCTTTCCTTTTGGATAAGCCACAATGCACACTTTTGGCTGGCCACTGCGGATCAAAACAGTGCAAGGAAGCTATGATATGTAGCATCAAGAAGGATTTTGAGACTTTCAGAAGTATTTTATAGGAAAGCAATAGACTTTTCGAATGGTGAACCACACATGAGGATAATGACTCTTTAAGTACTGTTACATACCACTGTTGGATGCATACTTTTTGTACATGATCCTGTGACCATAGGGGCTCCCTCCTCTCTGAATTATCAACGTTTACTAAGTATCTATGGGATACAGACAGTTTGATACAAACGAATGTATTCTTCTGCAACAGAAAGTATCTGCAATGCATATTTCAATAATGAAAAAAAGTGTGAAATTTACTTTTAGTTACATGAACTATAAATATCTAATTGAAAATATATTGTGGTACAACCAAATTCAGGATTATCCAAAGAACATCTGATGAGAGCACTCAGTACATTCCAAAAATAATTTATTTAAAATGTTTAAGCCTTCCTAATATAGCTGACTGCCAGAATCTGACTGTAACAAACATTTTTTAATGGCAGAAGTGTAAAACTTAAAAAAAATTGCCCCAGTGCATATATATGCCTTACATTGCAGTCTGTAGAGGACAAAGCAATAGATTCACTTTAACACCAGCCCTTTGGCCTCATATACCTTCCCTTGCTCCACTGCAACACCCTGATGCCACCAATAGCAAAGAGAAGGAGTCCTCTGTAACCTCCAAATCACAGCATTTAGCATAACATTGCCACAGTGCATAAACATGCCTTACAGTGCAGTCCATGCAGGACGAAGCAGTAGGATTCACTTTAATACAAGCCCTTTCAGCCTCAAATGCCTTCCCTTGCTCCACTGCATCTTCATGCTTCCACTGGTAATAAATAGGGGGATTCCCATGTAGCGTGCAAGGCATGGCATGGAGCATACAGAGGGCTAAGGACTCCCTTCCTTCCCACTCCTTATGACAGCACTGAGTTTCTAAATAGCCAATTACCAAGCAATTACCAAGCACTAATGCTGTCAACTGTAAGCCAGAGCATTGAATCACATATCCCTCGTACCCACAAGTACTAAGTATTGTATGTATATTACTTATGGCAGCTGAATGGAGCAGAGGAGAAGCAAAGGGAAGGTGAGTATAAGCTACTATGAGAAATGCCAATAAAATTAATGATTTAAACTGACTTAAGCCTAGTACACACAGGCCGGATGTTGGAGGGCATCGGCCAGTAGAAACCTGTTGGAGGGCATCAGTTCAATAGAAACCAGCCAACATTCGGCCCATGTGTGCTGAAGTCAGGCCAGCTTCTGTCGAAGGGGCATAACCGAAAAAGGTCTATCAATCAGCTCCCAATCAGTAGTCTCAGCCAATGGTTTAGGGCGCTGATCAGAATGTTGGTGGGGAAGCCACCCCCTGTCAGAGCACAATAGAACAGCAGGGGAGATTGCTGTACTAATGTTGGATAGTTAGTACAGCAGCTCCTCCTGAGCTGTCCGTTTTTTTTATTCATCCCTGCTGGGTTAAACAAAAAAAAAGTGTGTGAAGTGAAAGAATTGTGTTTCCTCGGACTTGTATAAAAATTGCAGGAACATTTCTTAAATGCACAAAACATTTTAAATATCTGTCTCTTCTTAGGTTGATCAACATTATTACGGAAGACCTTATATTATGATGAAACACTCAGGACAGGTTTTCACAAAATGGAGTTCAGGTTGCATGTACTGTGCACAGTAAAAGTTAATTTTGTAGTGCATAAACATTAATTCTAATCTCTAAACTGCATTATTTTATTTTATTCTTAATGTCCGGGGACATATTAATCAGTGCAGATTTAACTCATGAATGTTGACAAAGGCATCCATTTTGTGTCATGTTCTAATGACCTTAGCAAACAGCGGAGTGGAACAAATCTTCATTCAGCGATAACCTTTCCAGTAAGGTCTGGGTCACACCAGATGCAGTCCAGTACATTTTAAATCTGCATAAATAATTAATAATGTTTCCATGTATTCTAGTCGCCATAGTTCAAACCAGTGCAGTGAGTTCCAGTGCGGACAACAAAAGTAGAACATGCTGCATTTTTTATGTATGGAATGATTGTCGAATATGAGAAAATGCATCAAAAATGCACCAGAATGCATTGAAAATGCACTGGAAAGTACATGTGCTGAAGAAAAAAAAGAGGGAAAAATGCACCAGAACGCATAAAAATGCATCAATAACATACATGCAGAAAATGTATCTAAAATGCAGAAATTGGAGTGTATATTTGCCTAACAGTAGAAGCTGTAGGTTCTGTACAAAATGCTGCAATGAAGGGCAAGTGAAGCTAGGAGAATATGAATTAAATGTTTGTAAAGTGGGATAAAGTAATTCAGCTACAGCTATTAATCAGCACATTTTTGGTTAAAGGCTACTATAAAAAGGTGAGGCTCCCAAACTTGATATATTAATTTGAACAAACATGTCGGCCATACTCCAGTGCCTTCACAAAGCTTTATTTTTCCAGGACTAAATAACAGAAGAGTCAGCTGAGACCAAGCTTAATCCTGAAGTGTTTCGCCCAAAAAGGCTGTGATCTAGTCCTAAAATAATGAAGCTGCCATTGGAGTGCAGCTGATTTGTTTGTCCATTAAATGTGAAGAAGCATTGACAAGCACCATCGGCCAATACCTGAAACCACAGAGATGGCCGGGTTGTTGGCTTTGAGATGCAGTTCCTTTTGGTACCCCAATATTTTAGGTTGTTTTTGTCTCTGACAGGTGAAACACACCCAGGCTTCTTACATATCTTGGGGAGTTGGGTGAAGGAATCACATCCAGGCTCCTCACATATTTTGGAGAATATGGAGAATGTAGCAAAAGGAGAAAGTTTCCTGCTGCTTAGAATGCATTCGATTCCAGAGTGTATGTGGGTGTGTGTACGTGTGTGTGTGTGTGTGTGTGTGTGTGTGTGTGTGTAATCAAATTCTTCTCAGTATACGAGGGTTCTTCAAAAAGTTTCCACACTTTTTTTTTAACTCTTTTTATTAAAAATTTCAAAAACAAATTACATCTCTCGTACTATACTGCTGGGTCAGCAGGCTTGCCAGACAGACTAGTCACATGACACTCAGACACAACCAATTATTACTCCTACCGCCCTTACTGTTTCCAACAAAATTATAAAAAGTGCCAAAACTTTTTGAAGACCCCTCATATATGAATGTGTGGAAAATCAACAATTTATGAAAGCTTATGTAGTAAGACAATGCAAACAGCAATGATAGTGTGCAAGGTACAGTAATGAAGTGCAACCAATCAGTTTCAGATCACTGAAAGATGACTGGTGAGTCATTGCTATGTATTATGTATTACTGTATAGGAGTGACAGAGTATGACAGCTCGTAGACTATTTACTGACTTGGATGAACGTGACAGACTATTATCACATCTTTTCGAAGGATGAGAATAAAATGTAGTGAACAATGACCAGACTGTGGAAATGCTGCATTCACTCAATACAAATCCTGATCCCTTGTATGCATCCATAATATAATGAACTCAAATGGCATTGCACGAGTACTACAGCATAGAATTGTTTATGTTTTCATTTTGTATATATAAGTTATTATATTGTATGCTTGTGACTATACAATTCCTAATAAAAAGGTACCAAAAATGTTTTTGAAGTTACTTTTGCATATATTATTTAGGAGTGGGCGAATGTGTCTTGATTTATTTATTTATTTTTTTATAATCTTTATATAATTTTTACAATTCAAAAGTACAAACACAACAAGACAAAGTACAAAACAGAGTGATAAACAGAAAAAATGCAGCTTGAATGAATACAGAACAATGGTTACGAAGCAGACAATAACTGAAAGACATCGTCTTATAAGACAGATTTATCATAATGTAGAGTGTGCCTATTGGCCAAACGGAGGCGAACCTCAACCAACCCCCGTCCCACTGGCTGGGGCCGGCCCCGGAGAAGGGCCTCTGGGAGGACCCCGCATGGCCGATGCCCCCAATACCCTTAATCCCCATGCATAGTTGCTGCAGCTACTGCAAAAATTGAAATAATGAAAACATCAGACACAAAACAGACACAGAAACCAAATGGAAAAACAAGAAAAACTAGGCCTCAGTGGGGCCAATGGAAAAGTAGTAGAAAGAAAGAAAGGAAAGAGAGAGAGAATGAAAAAGCCTAGAGGAAACGCGGCCATAGAAGTAGTAGTGCGGTAAGGAGGAATCCCCGGGTTCCAGGCAATGATAGACACACCCCCCCAGGTCCCCCCCAGTGCACTAATCATTAAGGATCTCTTCCGAATAGAACATCCACCCTGTCCAAGTATGCATGAAGCGAGACTGCTTCCCCTGTAGGGGTCGGGACCCTCCGTTCAGCCTCCATAACCCCTGTTCACTTCCTTCTTCCATTCAGCTGGGGTGGGACAGGTGGCCTGCTTCCAGTGTCTTGGAATGAGACAATTAGCAGCGTTTAGTAGAAATGGGATGACGCTATGCTTGCACCTCTGAATTGTGGTATGGGTATCATGAAAAAAGGTACTGGAGCGGGGTGCGCTCAGGAGGGGTAACAGCTAGTTTTTTAATCCAGGGATGAACAGCATCCCAGAAGGGTTTAAGGACAGGGCAGTCCCACCAAATATGGAGGAACGTGCCCTCCTGGCCGCAGCCCCTCCAGCAGCGAGGATCATCGTTAAGAAACATCTGTTTCAACTTTGAGGGAGCCCTTTACCATCGGGACAGGAATTTGTAGGAAGATTCCTGGATCCTAGTACTAATAGAGGAGATTGGGTGAGGCGCAATATTTTAGTCAGCTGTCGTGTCGTAAATTCCGTTCCCAACCCCCTCTCCCAGTCCCAAACATAGTAAGGGACCATGCGGGACGTCAAGCCAAGGACCAGTTTATGCATATGAGAGAGATGATGTCGGGAGTCTGGGGGGTGGACAAACCACTGTCGTGATTTATTTTGACAAGCGCATGGTCAATCCTGATAAAAATTAATTGAACCCAAACTTAAAGGTAAATCCCATTAAAATCTATAGCAGCAAATTCTGTTATTATACCCTGGCTATTCTAATACTAACAGGCAAACTACTGTCAAAAAGACATGGGAAGTTTAGGTGCGCCCACGGGGGACACTAAACAAAAAAAAGTAAAAAAATACTGTACAGCCAGAATAGGGGCTCTTCTCAAGTCTTTGGCGGCAACATTGAAAAAAAAAAACGCCTTTAAATAACATATTTGGGGGTGCCTTAAACCTGTAAGTTCTGTTACAGAACCGTGTGATCTTCACAGACCGTTTCAGTGACAATGTACACTTGCAGTGCATAAATATCGCAAAAGCACCATAACCTGATTCATTTTCGTTTAAAAGCAATATGATTTTAGTACTCCCCATAAAATCTTTTTCTCAAAGTTCATTAAGGAACACAGATTTATGAAGAAAAGGTAATGAAGGGTTATTTTGCTGCCTACAGGAAAAATAGACACTAAGCACATAGAAACTGAAGACAAGCCCCCTAAAGCATGGGTGCTCAACTTGTTGCCCTCCACCTGTTGCCGAACTACAATTCCCATCATGCCTCTGCCTTTGGGAGCCATGCTTCTAACTATAACTTTGCAATGCCTCATCAGACAGTGCCCTAGAGGCTACAACCTAATCAAACCTGCTTCATTAGATGTATCCATTAATGGACTCCAGGAAAAGGATTTTACATTGAGTAACAAAATCCTGTTTCCTCAATCATCCACTGAGGGGCACAACTTTATATAGAATAAGCAACTAAGGGATGTCCGACAGCAGTCTAAATAAAAGGGCAGGCACACCAAAACAGCACAGGTGAACCACCCCAACAAGAAAAAAACCCTAACAAGGGGAAAACAAATCCATTAGGCAGCCACTCAAAGAGCTTTACAGCTGAAATTAGCATTTGCAGAGGTGCTAATAGGAGGTCACCCAGATATTCCATCCCGTAAACTGGGGACATAGTAGGACTAAAACAGGAGCCAGCATCTTAGTGAGCATTTAAGGAATGGCAAGGCAATAATTTGGATATGCTGGTGGGAACCAATGGCAAAGCAAAGAAATAACTGATTCATTGGAGTAATGGGGGCATGCATATACGTCTCTTTGATATTAACAGAGTCTCCCTGATGAAGGGCCCTGAGATCTAAGATCTAAGAGCAGATCCCCCCCTTTTGATTTTAGGGCTGTTAAAGGCTTGGAGTAAAACCCCTGAAACCTTTCTGTAGTAGAAACTGGAGTGATGCCCCTTTGATATAGAAGATATGCAAGGGCTGCGTGAAATCTGCTAATCTGTGCAGCTACACAAGCGGATTGGAGGACATGAACCTGGGAGAGGCCAAGGAGCAGAACTGTTGCTTTTAGCCCCTGGAAACTAGCTCCTGTATCCAGACATCAAAGATGCTGTCTGTCTAGGTGTCCACAAAGACTAACAGATGTCAGGCACCCCTTCATGTTGCTTAGCTTGGGGAACGTGGAAGCCCAAGGTTTGCAGTCGAACAGGGTGCCTGGCTTGGGACATGGTTTTGGAGGTTAAGACCTGGGAGTAATAAAGGAACTCTTTGTGGTCTCAGATGAAAGGTGAGTTTTTCCTGCTTGAGGCCTAGGCTTCTACTGCTTACTTTAAATGACATCCTTGATGAGGACGTCTAAGGCAGCTCCAAAGAGATGCTGTACCTTGAAGGGCATGCGCAGTAAATGCTTTTTGCATGCCTGTTCTGCTACCGAGTATGTTAGCCCAAAAAATTCTCTGCCTGTTCTTCGACAGAAGATTCATAGAGAATAGATGAATGACATCTGCTAACCCATTAACACAAAGAGTCAAGGATTGTGGACATGAGCTCAAAACAGAGAATCAGTTTAGAAGGAAATACGATCCTGTATTACCACCTTAGTCCATTCCCCTTACGTTTGTCAGACTTGCATGCCAGAAAATGTGGGTTTATTTGCTAAAGTTAGCTTTCAGGTTTTATTGCTAAAGCCTAATTAAACAAGCTGTGGTTAGAAGCTGATTGGTTTCTCTGCAAAATTGTGACTCATTTTGCCCTCTCTAGCTTTAGGGCCAGCAAGAAAAATGAAGGTTTTGGAAAGGATCTCCAAATTCTTGTCAGTATGACCCCTAAGGCTCCGTTTCCACTGCCGTGGCTACGAAGTCGTGCTACTTCTAGCACGACTTCGTAGCGAAAGTAAACTGCGGCTTTCAGTGCGACTTGTCCCTCATTATAGTAGGGTATTGTCAAGTCCACAGTAGGGACAGCCTATTTCTTAAAGTACTCCTCAAAACAAATACAGAGCTGCCAAATGTTTAGCAGAAGTGAAAAGCTTATCAGGGGTGTCCCAGGAAGATCTTAATAGTCCTAGGTGCTCAAAGAAATCCAAGACAGGTAGCAGCCCTGGTAGAAATTGCAGGCTGTTCTTTCAATTCCAGAGTGGTGTGCACAGGGTCAATGAGAGCTGAATCCGTAATATTAGCAGATGCTTGAGGCTACTCATTTATGTCTATAGGTTCATAGAAAAATAAAACGTTTTACTTACTTGATCAGTGCTCCTCTACACTCTGGTGGTGGACTGTCTCTGTGTCCTCATGTCCAATGCAGGCCAATGGGCACTCTTTTGTCATTAATTAAATCAGAGGGCCTGCAACGGTCAGAGCATAGGGGAGAAGTGGCAGGGACCAGTTTAGCAGGGTGGAGAAAAGCTGCTAGAACAGAGGATCAGGTAAATGCTTTTTTCTGGTGTTCTAGACTTGAGCAAGCATTAAACCATTGCAATGCTGGGGCAGCCCCAAAGCAAGGAAAGATTTTGTTTTCCCCAGAGTTCAGCTTACAGATTTTTTTGGCATTTAAAATAAATCTCCTGGATCTAGAGGAATCTGTACATAGTATAAGCTCCTGTTCAAATTGGAGCGACTTGTCATACGATTTGAAAAGTCACATCCTATTGCCGCCAATCACACTGTGCAATGCCAAATTTATGGTGCTGCATCGATTTGAAAAAGTAGTACATGCACTACTTTTGGCGATTTCAGGTGTGACTTGAATAGACATTGGTGCATGAAGCCTGAAGTCACCCTGAGATGCAGCTTTGAAATCGTGCGATTTTTAGATGAAGATGCACGATTTTAAAGATAGATTGTGTAGTGATTCTTGCGCTATCAGGGTTTTGTAATCAATAAAATCTCTTAAAAAATTATTTCCCAGGTGCTGCAAGCGCTGGACTGGTACCCGAACAGTGTAAATAATATGTATATTACTAAAAGACAAGCTTCAAAAAGGGAGTATGCAAATGGGATATTAGGAATAATGGTATCCACATCCCAAATAATATGATAATAAAGAAGGAGGAGAGGGGGCAAGGGGACTTTTAAAGGGGTACCGTCATAAGACTAATAAATCTGAGTAGACATACATAAGAAGAAGAATTTTATTGAAATAAACAACATATGTTAAAAATTACTGTACCCCTAAGAACACAGGCAGCACTAATACAAATATCACATAAAAAAAGAGAACAGGGAGTAGCAAAATACAAATGAGGCAAAATCATTTCCTACATAGAGGGGTGATTATTCAGACCCCCACAAGACCTATGCTGACCATAAGGCGATGCAACTGGTAGGTTTACATGTAGTGAACGTAGATGCCCATGAACTTGCCCGACATGTTTCGCGGACCACCGCTTCTTCAGGGGCAGTTGGAAAGGTATATGAACATCACAAATGCTACTAAGGAATAAAGAAAAAAGGAAAATAAATATATCAAAATACAATAAGATAAATAATATAATTTACATAATAGGTCATTCAAATGTGGATGTCACGAGAGAGAGCATAGGTCAAAAACCAGAACACCCACCTGCAAAATAACCAATCCCAGATCAGTAGGATGGACCAGGAATCATAATGTGAGGATATTCCCCGGCGCGAGCATGGGAGCACCCCAAAACAAACAGGCCAGGTGGATAATAAGGATGTTCAGGAAAAATGGTCCCGTGGTATTAGGTCTACATAGATAAAAAATGTGATGAAAAACTTAATTAACAGATGTATGGGATAGATGAAAAATGTATAGAAAAAAAAAAAAAACAATTTTCTATGTATGTAGACAGCACATCGATTTAGATGTCAATGTATATGTTAGTATTCAAAAAGTACAACGGTTACATATCTTACCCACAAAATAATCCAGTCCATCCAAAAGACAGGGCAGACTAAAATAAGTATGCGGGTGTGAGGAAATTGTAATTGGATAATTGAATGGGTATGTGAGGGAAAAGAATGAGGGAGGAAGGTGCATGAAAAAGGTATATAGGATGTATATATGTGTATGTGTAGTATCAAATACCGTACCTACCGGTGCACATAATGAAAAAGTGTAAAACATATAATCAAAGGGAATGACAAAAGGTGTATGTGAAAAACAATATATATAAAAAATGTGAAAACAAAAATAAAAAAATAAAATATAAAAGCCTGTATAAGATAGATACATATACATGCAAACGTAAAATATTGTGTCTGCAGAGTACAACCTTGCACATATATCATCACAATGATAGGTGCAAACATAACATTTAGATGGAAGTGAATGTATGAATGACTAGCAAGTGAAAAAAATACACTGTAAAAAGTGAGAAAAATGTGAAAAACGAGAAGGATGAAGGTGATGTGAGGTAAAGAAGTGTAAATGAGGGGCAGATAGTGAACAGCCTAGGATTGCTAATATATATAAAAATGATGAAGAACGATTATAGAGTGTCAGCAAAGTATAAGGAAAATACCTGGAGATCCATACAGCAGCGTGTCCCGTTGCCAAGTGGAATTGGAGATGAAATTCAGAGCCTGATATTGAGGGAAGCTCTGCCCCAAACAAACCTATGTAGGACCCCACGTGGGGCCCACGTCAGGAGACATGTCTGGGGCCGACGTACCAAATGCGTGTGCGCATGGAGCTGCAAACGCATTGGGCATGCGCAATAGTCTGCAAGGCGCACAGTATGGCCAGACCCGGAAACTCATCAGCAGTGGGTGGACATAGAGTCCGAGGTGGCCACATAGTACGCCAACAACTGAGGAGGGAGGGGATGGCCAGACTCATGGACAACCCGGATGGGAAGGTAGTCCAGGACGGACGTCACATGCTCGCCACTGGGAAACACCCAAAACAATCCCCCCCAAAAAGATGGGAAAAAGGGGAACTAATAAAGTCTGGTCCATCCAAAAGATGAGGGGAGGGGCAGTTGCAGAAGGGGAAGTGGAGTGGAACTCGAGAGCCCCCTCCTGTGACCTCAACATTCACAGAAAACATCTACATGCGACATAGTGCAAGAAATATTAGTTATTACATGGTATCGTACATAAAAATCTCCAGGTATTTTCCTTATACTTTGCTGACACTCTATACTCGTTCTTCATTATTTTTATATATATTAACAATCCTAGGCTGTTCACTATCTGCCCCTCATTTACACTTCTTTACCTCACATCACCTTCATCCTTGTAGTTTTTTCACATTTTTCTCACTTTTTACATGAGTGTATTTTTTTTCACTTGCTAGTCATTCATACATTCACTTCCATCTAAATTTTATGTTTGCACCTATCATTGTGATGATATATGTGCAAGGTTGTACCCTGCAGACACGATATTTTACGTTTGCATGTATATGTATCTATCTTATACATGCTTTTATATGTTATTTTTTATATATATTGTTTTTCACAAGCACCTTTTGTCATTCCCTTTGATTATATGTTTTACACTTTTTCATTATGTGCACCGGTAGGTACGGTGTTTGATACTACACATACACATATATACATCCTATATACCTTTTTCATGCACCTTCCTCCCTCATTCTTTTCCCTCACATACCCATTCAATTATCCAATTACAATTTCCTCACACCTACATACTTATTTTGGGACCACCTGATTACACTTGGATTTGCTTTTGATTATCCACCAGCAAAGGATATACCACCAGCCACCCATCTGCCCTGTCTTTTGGATGGACTGGATTATTTTGTGGGTAAGATATGTAACCGTTGTACTTTTTCTATATGAACATATACATTGATATGTAAATCGATGTGCTATCTACATACATAGAAAATTGTATTTTTTTTTTTCTATACATTTTTCATCTATCCCATACATCTGTTAATTACATTTTTCATCACATTTTTTATCTATGTAGACTTAATACCATGGGACCATTTTTCCTGAACATCCTTATTATCCACCTGGCCTGTTTGTTTTGGGGTGCTCCCATGCTCGCGCCGGGGAATATCCTCACATTATGATTCCTGGTCCATCCTACTGATCTGGGATTGGTTATTTTGCAGGTGGGTGTTCTGGTTTTTGACCTATGCTCTCTCTCGTGACATCCACATTTGAATGACCTATTATGTAAATTATATTATTTAACTTATTGTGTTTTGATATATTTATTTTCCTTTTTTCTTTATTCCTTAGTAGCATTTGTGATGTTCATATACCTTTCCAACTGCCCCTGAAGAAGCGGTGGTCCACAAAACATGTTGGGCAAGTTCATGGGCATCTACGTTCTCTACATGTAAACCTACCAGTTGCATCACCTTCTGGTCAGCATAGGTCTTGTGGGGGTCTGAGTGATCACCCCTCTATGTAGGAAACAATTTTGCCTCATATGTATTTTGCTACTCCCTGTTCTCTCTTTTTTTATGTGATATTTGTATTACTACTGCCTGTGTTCTTAGGAATACAGTCAGTTTTAACATATGTTGTTTATTTCAATAAAATTATTCTTCTTATGTATGTCTACCCAGATTTATTAGTCTTATGATGGTACCTCTTTAAAAGTCCCCTTGCCCCCCCTCCTCCTTCTTTATTATAAATAATATGGGGGGGGGGGGGGGGGGTTATAGCAAAAAAGCACTCT